>NC_052159.1:62476782-62640055 GCF_902713615.1 Scyliorhinus canicula | reverse complement strand
CACCCCCCCCCCCCCACGCCCAACTCCCGACACGAATCGCTGCCGCCGTTTTTTTTTACGGCCGGCAGCGATTCTCAGCTGATAGATGGGCCAAGTTCCCAGCCCTTAACGGCTGTTTTTCCGAACGGCAAACACACCTGGTCTGGCCGTTCGTAAAAACGGCCGTAAACACTCGCATTTTATAACCATGGCACCGATTGGCACGGCCGTACCATGGCCGTGCCAAGGGTGCCATGGGCCCGCGATCGGTGGGCACCGATCGCGGGCAGCGGGCCCGATGCCCACGCACTATTTCTCCTTCCGCCGCCCCGCAGTATCCATTCGCGGGGCGGCTGAGGGGCATCCCGGCCCGTGCATGCGCGGGTTTCGCGCAAATGCGCGATGACGTCATCCGCGTATGCGCGGGTTGGAGTCTTCCAATCCGCGCATGCGCGGCTGACGTCATATGACGCGTCAGCCGGCGCTAACTCCAGCAAGCGGGCTTAGCGAAATTCGTTAAGCCCGTGATGCCGGAGCTTACGGCATCGGGCTGCTAGCCCCGACCGGGGACCAGAATCGGTTCCCGGTCGGGAAGGGGGGGGGGGGGGCTGGCGTCAAACCCGCCCGGGTTTGACGCCAGCCTTACGATTTCTCCCGTTTTGGGAGAATCGCGCCCACAGTGCGTTTAATGTGAACAAACATTTACAGGTGCCCTAGCCCCTACAACTAAACTGTGCCCTTCACCCGTGCCAACTTACTCAGTGTCTCTCTTTGTTGCCTTACGGGCCCTACCACTACGTCTAAGTGATTCCCCAGATGATACAGCAGGAGTGGAGGAGGACTGCTGCGAATCGCCCCCTTCGACTCGTTTCTCCTTCGGCAAGCGTTTCCTGGGGCGACCCGGCCTTGATGGGCCAGGCTGCTCTGCGGGCATCTCGGGTGACGTTGTGCCACCCTGCTCTGCCTGCTGCCCACCCGATGCACCAGGGATGGGACGGGGGGGAGGCCGAGAATTCCGGGACGTCCCGTGATGGAGTTAATGGGACGGGCCCCGAAACCTCCTCCTCCCTCGGGGAGCCCGGTGGCCCCCGGGCCTCACTTTGGGACAGAGGTGCGAGCGGGGAGGTGCCCCGTCGCGCCACCGACACCTGGCGCTGCCAGTCCTGGAGGCCTGCAACGGTATCCACCAGGATCCGAAGGTTTGCAGAGACGGAGTCCAAGGAGTTAGACATTCCCACCAGGGACTGTGCGATCTCAACCTGTGTGTGCACGACGCCATCCAGCACATGTGTCAGGCGGTTGATGTTCTCCGCGACTGACTGCTGGGACTGTGCCATGGCATGCTGCGACTGGGCCATGGCGTGCTGCGACTGGGCCATGACCTGCTGAGACTCGGCCAATGCCCGCAGCGCGCCGGCAATGTCGTGTTGGCTCTGGCGCATTGCTGCCTGTGAGAGGGCAACCCTGTCCAGGGCCAAGTATGATGCGTGCACATTAAGCCCAACGCCTTGCATAACCTGACCCATTGCCTCCACTGCGGATGCCACCCGTGCGGTGCCGGCCTGGGTTGCTGCCATGAGCGGCACCACTCCCTGCTCGTGGACGCGGTTCGACTCCTCTAACAGCGTCTGCAGAGTCTGGAAGACGGCCCTCATCCCGTCATTGTGTCCCTGGGTTTCTTGATGCATCGGCTGTGCGGGTGGGTTGAGAAAGTCCAGGAACTCGGAAAACGTCTGGGAGCCACCTGCATGCTGGGCCTGGCCTGGCCTCCGTCAGTCCGGGCCCTCGGCTGCTCCGACCTCCACCTGCTGTACCTGCTCAGCTGTGATGTGCGACCCAGACTGTGACCCGGGAGCCTCATCACTAAATAGGCCAGCCGGGGTGAGTGTCTCTGGGATGGTGGATGGTGTGGGAGATAGCTGTGCCGCAAGCTCGAGGTCGTCTTGGATGGACGCCTCCTCTATGTCATCGGCCCGCTGAGAGGCCGCAGGGCGTTCGCGGGCCATTTCTCTCTCTGGCTGTGTCACCGCCCTCTGGGCGTCCTGCTCCACAGATTCGGTGGGGGAGGATGGGACTCCCCGCTGATCTGGCAAATTCTTTCATGCGGCCCTGGGTGAGGTGGGGGCAGATGCCTGTGTCCGCCTGGAGGCAGACGGCCCTGGTCGCTCGGCATCACGTCCTAGGGAAGAGAATGAAACGAGTTATTTAGATTCGCTCGGCCGGGCGCTGGACGGTCCCAGTGGGAAGGGTGTGAAGGGACAGAGGATGGGGGAGGTGCCCCAGTGGGCAGGGTGTGTGAAGGGACAGAGGATGGGGGAGGTGTCCCAGTGGGCAGGGTGTGTGAAGGGACAGAGGATGGGGGAGGTGTCCCAGTGGGCAGGGTGTGTGAAGGGACAGAGGATGGGGGAGGTGTCCCAGTGGGCAGGGTGTGTGAAGGGACAGAGTATGGGGGAGGTGTCCCAGTGGGCAGGGTGTGAAGGGACAGAGGATGGGGGAGGTATCCCAGTGGGCAGGGTGTGTGAAGGGACAGAGGATGGGGGAGGGGGGGTATTTGTCATGCAGGGTTGTCTCACTTGTTGCAGCTCCGCCAACCTCGCATTGCGCGATCTCCTGGGTGGCAGATCCCCCAACAAGGTCCAGTGCCCTCTGCTCAAACGTGGTGAGGGACCGCAGGTTGGGCGAATCCCCTCCAGTCTTGTTCCACTCACGGTTGTTGTGAGCGGACTTGGCCTGTTGGGGGAGGTTACATAGGTAGATCATTACAATACGGCAGGTATCAGCAGTCCGTTCAGATACTGGCACAGTTTGGGGGTCAAGTTGTAATAAGACCATTGCATCTCTCCATGGGGGCCAGAGCTCTGGGTCTGTGACAACTTTATGAACCACCCTCAACTCACTCTGCCCCAATCCCCCTCCACCCCCCGTGCCAGGGGGGGAGGTGGAAATTAAGTAAAGGGGGGGGGGGGGAGGGATGGTTGGCACTTACCCTGGCAGCCCTGGTGAGGTCGTGCATCTTCTTCCGACATTGGTCAGCAGAGCGAGGGGTCTGCCCCACAGCACTGACGGCAGCAGCCACCTCACACCAGGCCTGGCGCACCTCGCTGGCAGGGTGGCGATGCCCTCTACGCGGGCAGATGATGTCCCTCCTCTGCTCGATTGATTCGAGCAGCATCTCCACATCAGCCTCCACGAATCGAGGGGCTGCTCTCCTCAGCTCCGACATCTTGGCCTACAGTTTCTTTGCTCGCCCGCGCCTTTTTACGGCGTCGAACGGCGTCACATGTGCGTGTTCGTAGTGTATCCGTGTTCCGGCGTCACCGTGCACGTGATTGACGCGGCTCCGTTCCTAGTCCATTTCCCGGACGTGAATACCTCGGGAAATGGGCCGTGTCGAGCCGTCGCAAAATTCGGCCGTTTTCACGGCCAACTTCGCGGTTTTCCGCGGGTGAGGAGAATCACGCCCATGGTCTCATTCAGCACCTTTGTGCCCCCTGCACGGCTGGTTTGGCCTCTGGCCCTTGAACCTGCCCTGGTCTTGTTCTGAGTTTTCCATCAGTGCTGCTCCATGTTGCTAATGGAGTCGGTGCTCCTCCAACGCAGTGATTAGTAAGATGGCCAGATCCACTGGCTCCAATCCGATATCAATTGGATTTGTGCAAGGGATAAGAAAGACAGAGAGAGAGAGTCAATTTGGTGTCTCATCTGCTGACTATCATTACGCTCCTGACCAATTTGTCTACCAGACATGCAAAGCAGCCAGTCCCAGACCTTAGACGGCAGCGAGCGTTCACTCACAGCTCAGGTTCCCTCCCACCTGCAGAACCGGACTGGCCCCTGCCCATGACCTTGCCCACTTAGACTTGCCTTTAGCTCCCCATCAGATTCTCCCCTCCCTTAGACTCTTTAAGACTAGAGGTTATATGGTTGCTCATCCCGAATGGCCAGGGTCAACTGGACAGTTATGTCCGCATTGGGAGCTAATGGATCCTGACTATCAGGCATTGGATCCTGACAGAGAATCAGGTTCCAGTACCTCTTGGTCCCATGCAAATAAACCTTAGGCCCTCAACACTGAGTATTCATCCGATTTCTTGATGTATTTTGGGGAGCTGACATTGTCAAGGGTTAACTCTTGATGGCCAATTAATGTGACGAGCATGAGTCTCAAGAATGCTAGAGGGTACAATTGCTTTCTGCTTCAGGAAACCAGAGTTAAAAGGCACACTTGTTACACAGGCTGCATAATTCACAGATCTTGCTGTCATGCCTCATCGCTTCAGCCTCCTGGATAGCTACTCCTGAGATTGAGAACTCCACCCTCTGAGGTGGGCTACATGTTGCTTTCTCTTCCGGGGTCTCATCTACCCATCCCATTAGACTAGGCTCTTTGATTCTCATCAACCCCCCCCCCCCCCCCCCCCACCAACCTACGCACTCCTCAGTGGCACCCGCCCTATACTCCCATGCCATAAACAGCAGACTTACACAGCATTAAAAATTCACGTAAGCATCACAGTCAGCAGACTCCAGGGCCACCCACACCAACCATGAATCCCACCCCACCCCGCAAGTGTGGCTTTGTGTCCCCAACAGCTGCCCTCCTTCTTTCACAGCCACGCCCACGTCAGACACCACTGATCCCTCCTCAGCCCCCTGGACACCGCCGACGTCTTCCCCCCATCCCCCCTCCTGGAGCTGGCCGGTGGGCTCTATCCCCATGGACTCCCTGCTGCTCAGTGGAAACACTGGTGCTCACCTCCTTCCTCCTTGTCAGAGGTCATGGCGCCTCCTTCCCATTTATTAGAAGCAGCAGTAATACGCGGCAGCGTGATTTCACTGATTGCTGAAGACATTAAACAGATGGTAATGGATTCAAATTCATGTGAATTAGGTTTGTGCTCTTCGTGGGCACAAACCAGATCAAATCATTGGGGAGGGCCTGGGAAGATCACAATCAGAAATCTCGCCAGCGCAAATCCCGTTTATTGCATCTTGGGAGATTAACGCAGCCGCTAAATCGTGTCCTTGATATAAGTGCCTTCAGAGCCCAGAATGTTTCTGCCAGGCACAACAACCTTATGCTGTGGACCCCAAGCACTTATAACTGACCACCACCTCTTGATTGTTATATTATCCTTGGTGGTAATATGTTGTCGTTCTTTGCCTTTTGATCCAGACTGGTCCGATGAGTTAATGGCAGTTAGGGGCTGGTTTAGCTCACTGAGCTAAATCGCTGGCTTTTAAAGCAGACCAAGCAGGCCAGCAGCACGGTTCGATTTCCGTACCAGCCTCCCCGGACAGGCGCCGGAATGTGGCGACTAGGGGCTTTTCACAGTAACTTCATTGAAGCCTACTCGTGACAATAAGCAATTTTCATTTTCATTTCATGGCAAAGAAACCACCAATAATTAGACTGAATCAAAACTAATTTATTGGATAACGATTAATTAAATGAAGTTCACACATGACGGTGCCCTCTAGTGTTTGAATTACCCTGAGATGGAATAATTAACCCTTCACTGGCGTGCCTATATACATATCATTACACTGATCTGCTCACAATCTGTGCCCCTGGCAACACAAAACCTATTTGTTCCTTGGCTGCAACCTTTTCCAGAGTGTTCTTCACCTGACAGGCAGTCAAATCAGTTACTCAGGTTGGCCATAGGGTGGGGGACCTGGAACAAAAAATCTCCACCGAATCTGGGAAAACCCACACTTCTGGATTTTCCAAATATAAATCCGTACCCAGCTCTGAAATACCACCCAGTAAGTATCGTAGATGTAGAATCTTGCAGCACAGAAGATTCCCTGTGCTGATGTCAGCTCTTTGCAAGAGCTCTCCATTGGTCCCAATCCCTGAAATCGTGAAAACTTTTCCTTTCAAGCGTAACTCTATTTTGAAAGTTGCTGCTGAATTTGTTTACCCCACCTGAAAGGTGATGCATTCCAGATCAGCGTAACTTCATATATCAAAAAAAGCACCAACTATGAGGTTATTATCTTAAATGTGTGCCCTCTGAGTATTAACCCAAGTCAAAACCATTCATAACTTTGAACAACTCTGCTTAATCACCCTTTGCACTTCTCTGTTCTGAGGAGAACAATCTTAGCTTCTCTGGTGATACAATAATAGAACAATATATGCAGCTCAGAATTTGGCCACTCACCTCACTGTGCCTGTGCCAAAAGTAGTGTGAAGGGTTAATAGAGAGAGTGCATTCTGATGAAAGGTCAGAAGATTGACCCTACTTCTCTCTCCACAGATGCTTCCAAACCTGTGAGTGTTTCCAGCATTTACTCCATTCATTTCAGATCTCCAGTATCCACAGTGACTTGCTTTTGTGTTTGTCATTTAACATTGCTTTAAGAGAGAGAAGGGTAAGGTGATCCCCAGGATAGACAAGGAAGAAAGGGAGGGAGTAGTGAGCAATTTACTTTCCCAGTCCTGTTCAAGTTGTTGAATATCTTGCGACTGCTCTTCAGACCAGATATGAAGAAACTGCAGTCAGTGCCACCTCCCTCCAGGCTGCAGGGCTCACTGTTCTTTTAAGCACAATGTAATCCAAGCAGCCTGTGTATCTTCTCTTTGGCCTTTTGCAACAGAACATCAAGAGTCTCCTCGGTGAAGTTCCTGCTCCTCTCCCATCTCTTCTGTCCACTGGTCCCATTGCTACCTGCATTGCCATGCTGATGCCAACATAGAATAAAGATATAGGTTCGAGATTCTGTGGAGAAATCTGAGCAGAACTGGAGAGGAGAAACCTTACTTATCACTTGGTCTTTGTTAAATATACGAGTCTGCAGAATGTACTTTTTTAAAAAATGTTTTTATTGGTTTTCATAACTTTTATATTGCATTTCAGTTTGATTAGTTCACAGGTTTCATAGCCACACATAATAGAACATAGAACATAGAACACTACAGCGCAGTACGGGCCCTTCGGCCCTCGATGTTGCGCCGACCTGTGAAACCATCTGAAGCCTATTTGACCTACACTATTCCATTTTCATCCATATGTCTATCCAGTGACCACTTAAATGCCCTTAAAGTTGGCGAGTCTACTACTGTTGCAGGCAGGGCGTTCCACACCCCTCCTACTCTCTGAGTAAAGAAACTGCCTCTGACATCTGTCCTATATCTATCACCCCTCAATTTAAAGCTATGTCCCCTCGTGTTGGTCATCACCATCCGAGGAAAAAGACTCTCACTGTCCACCCTATCTAACCCTCTGACTATCTTATATGTCTCTATTAAGTCACCTCTCAGCCTTCTCCTCTCTAACGAAAACAACCTCAATTCCCTGAGCCTTTCCTCATAAGACCTTCCCTCCATACCAGGCAACATCCTAGTAAATCTCCTCTGAACCCTTTCCAAAGCTTCCACATCCTTCCTATAATGTGGTGACCAGAACTGCACGCAGTACTCCAGGTGTGGCCGCACCAGAGTTATGTACAGCTGCAGCATGACCTTGTGGTTCCGAAACTCAATCCCCCTGCTTATAAACGCTAGCACACCATATGCCTTCTTAACAGCCCTATTAACCTGGGTGGCAACTTTCAGGGATTTATGTACCTGGATGCCGAGATCTCTCTGTTCATCTACACTACCAAGAATCTTGCCATTAGCCCAGTACTCTGCATTCCTGTTACTCCTTCCAAAGTGAACCACCTCACACTTTTCCGCATTAAACTCCATCTGCCACCTCTCAGCCCAGCTCTGCAGCTTATCTATGTCCCTCTGTATCCTATAACATCCTTCAGCACTATCCACAACTCCACCGACCTTCGTGTCATCTGCAAATTTACTAACCCATCCTTCTACACCCTCTTCCAGGTCATTTATAAAAATGCCAAACAGCAGTGGCCCCAAAACAGATCCTTGCGGTACACCACTAGTAACTGAACTCCAGGATGAACATTTGCCATCAACCACCACCCTCTGTCTTCTTTCAGCTAGCCAATTACTGATCCAAACCGCTAAATCACCTTCAATTCCATACTTCCTTATTTTCTGCAATAGCCTACCGCGGGGACCCTTATCAAACGCCTTACTGAAATCCATATACACCACATCAACAGCTTTACCCTGATCCACCTGTTTGGTCACCTTCTCAAAAAACTCAATAAGGTTTGTGAGACATGACCTACCCTTCACAAAACCGTGTTGAGTATCGCTAATCAACTTGTTCTTTTCAAGATGATTATAAACCCTATATCTTATAACCTTTTCCAACATTTTACCCACAACCGAAGTAAGGCTCACAGGTCTATAATTACCAGGGTTGTCTCTACTCCCCTTCTTGAACAAGGGGACAACATTTGCTATCCTCCAGTCTTCCGGCACTATTCCTGTCGACAAAGACGACATAAAGATCAAGGACAAAGGCTCGGCAATCTCCTCCCTGGCTTCCCAGAGAATCCTAGGATAAATCCCATCTGGCCCAGGGGACTTATCTATTTTGACATTTTCTAAAATTGCTAACACCTCCTCCTTTTGAACCTCAATTCCATCTAGCCTGGTCGACTGAACCTGAGTGTTCTCCTCGACAACATTGTCTTTCTCCAGTGTAAACACTGACGAAAAATATCCATTTAATGCTTCCCCTATCTCCTCTGATTCCACACACAACTTTCCACTACTATCCTTGATTGGCCCTAATCTTACTCGAGTCATTCTTTTGTTCCTGATATACCTATAGAAAGCCTTAGGGTTTTCCTTGATCCTATCCGCCAACGACTTTTCGTGTCCTCTCCTCGCTCTTCTTAACTCTCCCTTTAGGTCCTTCCTGGCTAACTTGTAACTCTCAAGTGCCCTAACTGAGCCTTCATGTCTCATCCTAACATAAGCCTTCTTCTTCCTCTTGACAAGTGCTTCAACTTCCTTAGTAAACCACAGTTCCCTTGCTCGACAACTTCCTCCCTGCCTGACAGGTACATACTTATCAAGGACACGCAGTAGCTGTTCCTTGAAAAAGCTCCACATTTCGATTGTACCCATCCCCTGCAGTTTCCTTCCCCATCCTATACATCCTAAATCTTGCTGAATAGCATCATAATTGCCTTTCCCCCAGCTATAATTCTTGCCTTGCGGTATATACCTATCCCTGCCCATTGCTAAAGTAAACATAACCGAGTTGTGATCACTATCACCAAAGTGCTCACCTACATCTAAATCTAACACCTGGCCGGGTTCATTACCCAGTACCAAATCCAATGTGGCCTCGCCCCTTGTTGGCCTGTCTAAATACTGTGTCAGAAAACCCTCCTGCACACACTGCACAAAAACTGACCCATCTATAGTACTCGAACTATAGTATTTCCAGTCAATATTTGGAAAGTTAAAGTCCCCCATAACAACTACCCTGTTACTCTCGCTCCTGTCAAGAATCATCTTTGCAATCCTTTCCTCTACATCTCTGGAACTATTCGGAAGTCTATAGACAACTCCCAACAGGGTGACCTCTCCTCTACTGTTCCTAACCTCGGCCCATACTGCCTCAGTAGATGAGTCCTCAAGCGTCCTTTCTACCGCCGTAATACTTTCCTTGATTAACAATGCCACACCCCCCCCTCTTTTACCATCTTCTCTGTTCTTACAGAAACATCTAAATCCTGGAACCTGCAACAACCATTCCTGTCCCTGCTCTACCCATGTCTCCGAAATCGCCACAACATCGAGATCCCAGGTACCAACCCATGCTGCAAGCTCACCCACCTTATTCCGGATGCTCCTGGCGTTGAAGTAGACACACTTCAAACTAGCGTCCGGCTTGCCGGTGCCCTCTTTCGAACTTTTAACCCTATCCCTGACCTCACTACTCTCAACATCCTGTACACTGGGACTACAATTTAGGTTCCCATCCCCCTGCTGAATTAGTTTAAACCCCCCCGAAGAGCACTAGCAAATCTCCCCCCCAGAATATTGGTACCCCTCTGGTTCAGGTGAAGACCATCCTGTTTGTAGAGGTCCCACCTACCCCAGAATGAGCCCCAATTATCCAGGAAACCAAAACCCTCCCTCCTGCACCATCCCTGTAGCCACGTGTTCAACTCCTCTCTCTCCTTATTTCTCGCTTCGCTAGCACGTGGCACAGGTAACAACCCAGAGATAACAACTCTGTTTGTTCTAGCTCTCAGCTTCCACCCTAGCTCCCTGAATTTCTGTCTCAAATCCCCATCTCTCTTTCTACCTATGTCGTTGGTACCTATGTGGACCACGACTTGGGGCTGCTCCCCCTCCCCCTTAAGGATCCCAAAAACACGATCAGAGACATCACGAACCCTGGCACCTGGGAGGCAACACACCAACCGTGAGTCTCTTTCGTTCCCACAGAACCTCCTGTCTGTTCCTCTAACTATGGAGTCCCCAATGACAAGTGCTCTGTTCCTCTTCTCCCTTCCCTTCTGAGCAACAGGGACAGACTCTGTGCCAGAGACCTGCGCCCAATTGCTTACCCCTGGTACATCGTCCCCCGCAACAGTATCCAAAACGGTATACTTGTTATAGAGGGGAACGACCACAGGGGATCCCTGCACTGCCTGCCGGTTTCCTCTCCCTCCCCTGACGGTAACCCATCTACTTTCTTCTTTTACCTGAGGTGTGACTACCTCCCTATAACTCCTCTCAATAACCTCCTCCACCTCCCGAATGATCCGAAGTTCATCCAGCTCCAGCTCCAGGTCCCTAATGCGGCTCTCGAGGAGCTGGAGTTGGGTGCACTTCCCGCAGATGTCGTCATAATGTTTGGGAAGGAACTAAGGAAAGACTTCCAAACCCACGACCATTACCATCCAAAAGGACAAGAGCAGCAGATTCCCGGGAACCACACCGCCTGGAGGTTCCCCTCCAAGTCACTCACCATCCCGATTTGGAAATATATCATCGTTCCTTCACTGTTGCTGTGTCAATAACCTGGAACTCTCTCTCTAACAGCATTGTGGGTTTACCTACACCTCAGGAACTCCAGCGCTTCAAGAAGGCAACTGATCACCACCTTCTGAAGGGCAACTAGGATGGGCAATAAATGCTGGCCTAACCAGCGATACTCACATCCCAGAAATATAGTCTAAAGTACAATGAGAGAGCATACAAATAAACTTTTAAACAATTATATTGTTAATGTATTTACATTACATTGGGTTCAACTGCTTGCATTCATTTGATTGTGAATTATTTCAGAATTTACACTTATTCATATAAAAATGACTGCAGAAACTTGCATTGAGCCCTCTCTGCTGGCCAATGGCATAACTTCCTTGCTCATCTACGGTGTAACTTTGGTGTAATTAACATTAAGAAAATTCATAGCTTACATCAATGGAAATATTTGTGCCCTCATAATGTATTCCTGCTACTCTGCTTTCTTACTGTGAGTACTATTTTTATCACCTTTCAATGCTGGTCTCCTATTTCTCCTTGGCACTTCCTCATTGACAACAGGATGGGAAATTCTAGCAATTGCTTTCCTTTATGACCCCTTGGAGTCAGAGGTGACCATCCTCTTACAACAGCTGATATCCCAGAGGGACAGTACTGCAGGCGGCATTTCAAGGACAGCCTGATCTTGGCTACTTCCTCAATACAGTTGTCACAGATACAATAAGCTAAGCCTGTATGATACCAATCAGATCATTGAGGTTCTGAGAGATACTTGCATGTATTTTAACCCAGATTTTTGGAGGCTGGAAGAAATGGCCTCCCCACTTTAACACCTAAGGAATCTGCAATAGCAGTCACAGATTTCATACCAAAACAGACATTCTGCACCAGGTTTGTGGATGGAGGGAGTCTGTTCTGCAGCTTGAACTAGAGTTGTGAATATTCCAGGTTTAAATGCAGTGCTGAACACACAATCATGAAGCTAAAGATGTACATAATGGATTTTTCTAAATCAGCTATCATATGAAGTGCACTTCACAAAGTCATCTGTAATTTGATGCTAGATACATAGAGTTCGAAATGCAGGTCCTGTAAGATTGGTTTCTCCTGGTTCAGTCATCAATAGCTGCCTGTTCACCTTCCATTCCCAGCTCCACTGAGTCACTCATGCTCCATTTCTCATCCACTGCATTCCCCTCAGATTAATTATAGTCGTCAGCTGGGTGACTCTGGGCCGGTGCTTGGGAGGGAGAGAATGTGTTAAGTGTTCAATTATGTGAGTCTGGCAGCATGTAGAAGGAGGGTGCACACAAGGTAGCTCCTGCCAGAGTGCCCACTTTTTGGTCCTCTTAGCCCTGTTCCCTGGGGAAATTTGTGGACAGGCCCCGCCCATCTAATAGTTCTTTGCGAGAGGATGTCAATGATGGCAAAAAAATAACTTTGGAAAGAAGGATTATGAGTGGTAGCCCTTCAGAGGAGACCAGAAGGTGCGAAGCCCGTTGAGAGAAAAGGTGGTGGAGGCAAGCTCTTCAGGTGGGGCCGCGCCTGTTACAGTGGATAAGCTGACGGAGGTGAAGGCAACCGACTTTGAGAGACAATTCGGCAAGCATTTTGAGAGGCAAGGGAAGGAAATGATGGAGATCCTCAAAAGGTCTGTGGAAAACACATTGAACCCAAGAAGGGAGGCATTGGGAAAGACCTCGCAGATGGTGCGGGAGCATGGGAGGTGCTGAAGGGGATGGAGGAGCCCTTGTCACGGAACAGTGACCAGATAGCCTCACTAGAAGCTGAGTTGCTGGTGCTGAAGGAGAGGAATAAGGGCCTGAGGCCTAGGGTTGAAGATCTGGAGAACGGGTCAAGGAGGCAGAATCTCAGGATCATGGGGATGCCGGAGGGCGTGGAGAACCCAAGGCTGACTGAGTACTTTACCGATATGTTTATAAAGTTGATGGTTGGCTGGTATCCCCCTGAGCTGGACAGAGCCCACTGAACACTCCAGGTGAGGCCACAGGCAAATGAACCACTATGTGCGATGATAGTGTGCTCTCACAGTATCCAGACCAAGGAGAGGATCCTGAAATGGGCCAAAGAAAATGGTGAGGTGTGGTGGTAAGGCAGCAGTATTCGGATTTACCAGGATGTCACGTCAGAGCTGGCAAAGAGGCGTGCAGCCTTTAACAAGGCAAAGTCGGCGCTGTATAAGAACAGTGTGTGTTTTGATGTGGTGTACCCGGCAAGGCTGAGGGTAACGCATAACTCAAAGATCACTTTTCTGAGACTCCGGTGGAAGTGGAGGTGTTCATTAAGACTTGGACTTAGCTGAGTAGGCTGGAATGGGACTTTTGTGGATCTGGACGGGCCGGGACTATTTGGGGACATTGTAATGTTTTTGTATATACGTTTAGTTAACTGAGATTTATGATTCTATACTGGAGGGTGTAATGTTATTGTTGGAAGGCCTGATTTATTACAAGAATGAAATGAAAAAATAAAAATTGCTTATCGTCACGAGTAGGCTTCAATGAAGTTACTGTGAAAAGCCCCTAGTCGCCACATTCTGGCGTCTGTCCGGGGAGGCTGGTACGGGAATAGAACCGTGCTGCTGGCCCTCTTGGTCTGCTTTAAAAGCCAGCGATTTAGCCGAGTGAGCTAAACCAGCCCAAGAACACTTCTAGTTAAAGTTATAAACAATTTCTTAACATTAACTTGGGGTAAACTATAAACAAGACAATAGATGAACAACAGCAAAATCATGCACATGCGGGGGGGACGGGATTCTCCGAAATGGAGGCAGAGTGTCTGCACCATCGTGAACGCTGTTGCATTTCACGACGGGGCGGAACGGGCACGGGCACTGTGGGGGCCAGTACGGTGCTGGAGCGGTTCACGCCACTCCAGACTCCTTTCCCGGGGCCAACTGTGCGCCGCACCAACCCGCGCATGAACAGTGACACCACGCCAACCCGCACATGCGCAGTGGACTTCCTCAACGCGCCGGCCCCGTGGCAACATGGCGTGGGTGTTCAGGGGCCGGCCACGTAACAAAATAGGGCCGGGGCTGGAGAGGCCGGCCCGCCGACCGGTGGGCCCCGATCGAGGGTCAGACCCCATCAGAGGCCCCCCCCCCCCGGTGAAGGAGCCCCCCCTCCTCCCCCACAGGCCATCCCCCGACCCTGCACACAGAGTTCCCGCCAGCTGCGAACAGGCGTGAACGGCGCCAGCGGGACACTGCCGTTTCCACAAGGACAGAGAATCGGCGGCCCAGCCGCGGACAGCGTCCCACGACTGGCACCGCGCCAAATGCGGCGGCGCAAATGGCGCCGATTCTTCGCTCCCCTGAGAATCGCGTGCCGGTGTCAGGGAGGCGTGGCGCGGTTGCGCCGATTCTCCGGCCCGGCGCGGGGCTTGGAGAATCCTGCCCAAGATCTCTCTTTTACTTCCTCCAGCCTGTGTCTGGTCAGCTGACTTTACATTCACTTATATACAATTGAGACTCCTAGTGGCAGTCGGTGACAACCATGATATCACTACAGGGGGTATATGTTGTTGGGAATGGTTGGGGGGCCAAGGAAGTTGGGGATAAGGATAAAGGCTGTAATGCAAATAATATTGGGCCCATAATGGAGGATTGTGATGGCTTTGGTTTTGGTTATTCTTGCAGTGCTGGGGGCAGGGGGTGACTGTCAGTTCTTTTCTTTGTTCACTGGGTGTGGGCTCTGGCAGAGGGGCCGGCAGAGTTCAGCTGGTGAATAGGAGTGAGGAGGGGGAGGAGCTGCGGCCTGTTGGACCTGTTTGGACAGATCTCGGTGATCCTAGAAGGTGTGAATGGTGGGTGGAAGGGAATGGTGATGATAGATTATGGTTTGAGGAGAAATAGCTGGGGGTTTTCTAGGAGAGGGGAAGGGCCTGGTGGGGGAGGGAGGTAGCTTGCTGATGATGACCAGACTGAGGTGCGAACTTAATTATTGAATGGGCAGAATTTAAAAATCGAAAACAAAGATCAGTTGAAAGCATGGATTAGTTTGTCAAGCTGGGAGAAAATTGTGACTACAGAATATTGAGGGATGAATTGATTCGAGATCACATCGTAATTAGGGTTCCAGAAGGAGTTCTGTGGGATCTTCTGCAAATGAAAGAAGATATAACTCAAATTAAGGCAGTACAAATTATGAGGCAAACTGAGATCAGAAGGCAAAATGGAGGCCAGAATTCACCGGTTGTTGATTCAATTTTCCCGCCAGCTGCGCACCCACGCGAGTGGGTTTCCCGACAGTATGGGGTGGTTTACAATGTGAAATCCCATTGGCAATCGATGGGCAGATAGAATCCCACCGCAGTGAATGGCGCGCAGCTGACAAATACGTAGCTGGTAGACCGTCGAATCCCGCCCAGAATGTTTGTTCGCAGGGTAAGTGAGGTCCTTTGAAAACAAATGGGTGAGTGTGGGCCAGAAGAGGGAAAATGTACCAAACCAGAAGCCCATGAAAATGGGGAAAAGTACACCAACAGCCATCTTGAAATGTTCTCATTGAGGTGGGAAAAACCTGCTCAAGCTGGAAGAACACCAAACAGAGGGAGCAGAGTGCCACTCCTGTGGGAAGTTGGGACATTTTAAAACTGTCTGTCGTTCTAATAAGCCTGTAATAAGAAATAATATTAATGCCAAACCATATATAAGACGTGGAAGAAACACAGAAAAAAGAAATAACTTTCTGAGGAGCAGTACATGAAACAGAAAATAAATACTGGAGCATTAAACTGAAATGGATGAGCACCTGACAGAGTTTAAATTCAATACAGGGACAGGTGTTTCAGTCTTATCTGACAAGTAAACGGCTTATGCACATCCCACTGCAGTCATCAACCATGCAGTGATAGGGTCCAGATGGGACGACACTTAAAGTCATAGGACAACACACGGAAAAATTAAAATACAAGGATAGAGAAATCGTTGAACATCTGCACAGCATACAGAACAAAGAATCATTATTATTCAGCAGGGAAGGCATGCTTTGCAATTGGAGCTGATCCATAAAGCTGATGAAGTTGCTGGTGAGCAGTGCAGTAAGACACTGAATTTCCCAAATTATTTGCAGGCTTGGGAAAACTGAAGGCGAATTCCATGTTACCCGAAGAGCAAATTAATTAATTTGCCTGTTCACACCGAGGGAGGTCCCTCACCACTCTTGAACAAATACAAGGATGAAATTAAGTACATGCCACAGCAGGGGACATTATCTCAGCCATAACCATACTGACGGAGTGGTGTTCAGGAATGGTCACGGTCTCAAAGCCAAATTACTCAATTGGAATCTGCATTGACTTAATTCAAATAAACAAATCAGTGGGATGTGAGGTCCACCCGATAGCCTCGGTGGGTGAGAAGCTTACTAAACTAGCTAAAACTACTCTTCACCAAATTAGATGCAAATGGTGGATTTTGGCAGTTGCCCCTTGACAAAGAATCCAGATTGTTGATCATATTTATAACACTATTCAGTCATTAATGGTTTAATAGATTATCATTTGGATTTGAATTGTACAACCTACGTTACATTTTTAGGTAGCTTTGTGTAAGCTTCAGGAGTAACAGCTGACAAACAGAAAACAAAGGTGATTAGCAAGTTTCTACAACCCAGGAACATTACAGAATTTCAAAGATTCCGAGGAATAATCTATCAAGTAGGCAGGATCCTACCAAACTTGGTAGAAACCAGTGAGCCCTTCAGGCAGCTGTTGAGACCAGGTCAACAGAGATGCTGAAGTGGGCAGCAAAATTCTTGTGAGAAAATCAAAAATCTTCTCATTTTTCCTGAAATTCTGGCAGACTATGATCCAGAACTGCCGACCATAGTAGCAGCAGCTGGATCATCTACAGGTCTTGGTGCAATTTTATTTCAAGTACAAACAGATGGTAAATGTAGACCAGTTTATCACAACTCAAGATCACCCACAGACACAGATAAAAAAAATGCACATCATTTGAAAAGTAAGCATTGGCAGCAACATGGACGTGCGGAAAGTTCTCAGACTATGTGATCGGATTATGGTTTAAAATTGAAAATGAACATAAATCATTCATCAGTCTTCTGAACGTGAAAGAGATTGTAAAGATGCTGCCTAAAATTCACGCTACAAATGGAGACTAAAGATGCATGATTCAGTAACTGAGTACGTTCAAGGGAATACCAGACATTAGCAGATGCACTGTAAACAATGCTATACCAGTTGAAGAAACCAAAATGGAAGATTTGAATTTAATTAAGGAGTTGGAAGTATATACATCACTCATTACCAAACACTAATAACTGCAAAGAAGTTTCAGGGGTTAAAAGAAGTACAACAGCAAGATGATGAAGATAGCCAGATGAAGGAATACTGTCTGGAGGATGGCCAGACTATACTCCTAACAGCCCAGTACCGTCCTGCAATGCTTTTCCAAAGAAAGTACCTCACAATCAGTGATGCTCACCTAGTTTTTGACGACAGAATAGTCAATCCGAGAACACTTTAGCTTGATATTCTTGAAATCATTCATCAAGGTCCCTGGGGAGTAGCAAAGTGTTGAGCAAAGTGTTGAGCAAGTTTATGGGCAGCACGGTAGCACAAGTGGAAAGCACTGTGGCTTCACAGCGCCAGGGTCCCAGGTTCGATTCCCTGGTGGTCACTATCTGTGCGGAGTCTGCACGTTCTCCCCGTGTCTGCGTGGGTTTCCTTCGGGTGCTTTGGTTTCCACCCACAGTCCAAAGACGTGCAGGTTAGGTGTATTGGCCATGCTAAATTGCCCTTAGTGACCAAAAAGGTTAGGAGGGGTTATTGGGTTATGGGGATAGGGTGGAAGTGAGGGCTGAAGTCGGTTGGTGCAGACTCGATGGGCCGAATGGCCTCCATCTACACTGTATGTTCTATGTACTATGTCTATATGTAAGAGCCCAGTGATCATCCTGGTGGCCAGCCATTACTCATTCTATTAAAGAACTAATTTCAAATTGACTTATTGCCTTATTAACCACTGCCACTCTTCACTTTTCCATCAAGGCTGAGGGAGTGCCTGGAACGGTGTTTATTGATTTTAAAGGCAAGGTTTTTCTTATTGCCATTGATTACTACTCCAGATGGATTGAAGTGAACAGATTGCATAGCATCACGGTGGAAGCAATCATTCACTCACTGAAGAGAGTCTATGCAACACATGGCATCCCAGATAGTGTAGTGTCAGACAATGGTCCACAGTTTGCTAATGCATTATTCTACGACTTTGCAAAATAATATGTGGTGAGTTAATCATTCACATGATTAACTCCCCACAAGCAAATTGAGAAGCTGAGGGAGGTGTTCAAACCATCAAAGACTTGAAGAAGAAGAATGAAAATCTCAACTGAGCGCTTCCTAGTAACCTAATTCCACTGGTACAAAACGAGTTCTTAACCATTAGAGTTGTTCACAGGAAGAGGCCGAGAACACAACTTGCAACTCTACAACAGAAACTAGAACCAAATATCACCTTGAATAGCTATGAGAGAGTTGAAAAGCATGAGGAGGAACAGAGACATCGGAATAACTTCAAGCACAGAACATGCGACGTTAATGTTGCAGCTGAGGAGCGAGTATGGATACAAGACCAGCAGAAAGAAGGCATCATATTAGAAAGAGCTCCACAATGGAGAGCTTATAGGATTCTGATGGACTAGGGACACATAAGAAGAAACTGCAGCATCTTAATATTCAAGGGGGCGTCATATTCAGATCAAGACAGAAATAAGAAACAAGAAACAAATCAAAACTCTACAGTCATCCATGATAAGGACAATCAGAGACACATCCTGTGAAGTTTGAGATTTTGGGAGGGAGATATATGAGGATGCATATAGTTGGGACAAAGACTAGGGGAAGGTGAAGGAGGATGTATATAGTTGGGACAAAGACTTGGGGGGTGATGTAAAGTTAAGGGTTAACATCAAAAGCACCTGATACTGATGTAACTATGATGTAATGACACATGACTAAGTAAGATATCTAGAGGGATGAAAAGAATGTGGAGTTGTGAGGTGTTCCGAGGATGTACATAGAGCTGGAAATAAATAACAATAGTTTTAACAAACTACAATCTTGAATAGTTTACTTAGGGAAAATAGACAAACTGCAAAGAACCCCATCTAAACACGAGATGAAACAATCCGTTGTGCTCACTCAACTTGCACAACTCAATCTGATGCTCAACAAGGACTGCACATTTGCGGCACCCAAGATTGACCAGAAGGGTACAGTGTAAGCAGCTGGAGTAAAGACTATACATGGCAACATCAAACATATTCATGCGCTTCTGACCCCATCTAGCCTGAAAGTGTAGTCATTGTACCTCGATATAACCAACTTTCATCACAAATTGATTGCTAAGTACACAGAGATCACAGAACGTCTTTGGCAACTGCTGTGTAAAGATGTACAAGGGGTATCAACAAACACAGACTAAACAGCATTTGAAACATTATAGACAGCAGCTGGATTCTCCGTTTCTGAGACTAAGTGTTGACGCCGGGGCAGGATTCATGGACTTTCACGACAGCAAAACTGATGCTGAACCTGGACCGATTTAACAACTATTGAGGGGCTAGTACCAGCGCCATGTGGAACACAATTAACTCCAATGAAAAACGGGTCCGTGATTGACACTTGGAGGCTGACAAGCTACAGCCGCATATACACATTACAATCCCCACACACACTCATCCTAGCCAACAAGATGGCACTGGTTGTGCTGGAGCACGCCCATACAGCTGATAGGTCGGCTGGGGCCAGAGGGCACCTAGGGGTGGCCTGGGGATACACCTCTACAACCCATGACCCTAAGTTTACAGAGTTCATAGTGGGCTGTCAGCGGTGTGCCCAGCGCATGGCTGCCTTTCCAGCTGCGGCAACGGCGTTCCATGCCCGTGCATTCTGACCCCACAGGCCACCTCCTGGCCACCCTCCACTACTTCCCCATGCTCCGTCAGAACCGCCATGGCCAGCGGCACAACTGTCGGCAAACAATGGCAATGTTGGACACTTTCCCTTCCCCTGCTCTCTCCCTCAGCAGCCACAATACCGGTCATACAATTTTTGAAAGTACAAGTGAACCGCTCCATCGAGAACCCGGCCTATCAGAGGCGGAGAATCACGGAAGCCCCAGAGAATGTTGGATCCGGCCCTCTAATGATATGCAAACCATGTTTACTGTACATGGGTTCTGCACCGCATTGACACCGCTGTTGAGGTGACAGAGAATTGCGATTTGGCATCAAATCGGCACCCGCTGCAATTTTGGCGGTGGAACCTATTCTCTGCCAAATCGAGTTTCCCGATTTCAGCGTCAGCCAACGGGCAATCCCACCCTCCATATCCACCATTTCAATATAGACGTGGAAAGGTATATCACAACAGATGCACCAGGAAATGCAATTACATTCACCTACATACATCTACAGATGGTCAGATCATTTTCATCAGTTCAACTTCAAGGTTGAGTATCTTGTAGGTTCACACAATTGAATTGACCATGCAGAGCCACAACCTCAAGTTCATTAATCTATTGCAAAGATCAGAGACCTTTGTATCCTAAAGACTTTTTGGTATACTTAGAGAAAATGAGCAAATTGAGCCCTAAGAAATGACTTGATGTCCATATGTTTATTGTGTTGAATGGTTTAATATAAAATAAGGTATTTAAGTTATAACAGGAAGATGATGCAGTGTTCAAGTGTTCAATTGTTTTGTGTTGAATTATGTGTGTCTGGTTCATTGTGCTTGATTGCTTAAGCCTGAGTGTTGACTAAGAGCAAGGTAAAGGTAAACAGACACCACGGAAGCTGCTCGCAGCTGGAGCTGGCAGAAACATTAATGTGGACATTTTGTGATTGCAGAGATATTTCAAAATTCCTGTAAATAAACCTATTGCAAACTTAGAAACTCATGACATCTCTGGCACAGTATGCATGATGGAGTTTCCCGAGTGGGTCAACCAGAAGCAGGGCGCTGGGATTCTTTCACTGCTGTTCCTCTGCTTGTGGCTATAGCACACTACAGGCAGAATTTTACCAGCCATACAGAGGTGCATTTGAAATGAAAATCACAAGTAGGCTTCAAATGAAGTTACTGTGAAAAGCCCCTAGTCGCCACATTCCAGTGCCTATTCAAGGGGGCTGGTATGGGATTTGAACCATGCTGCTGGCCTGCCTTAGCCTGCTTTTAAAGCCAGCGATTTAGCCTTGTTCTAAACCAGCCACTGAGATTTTCAGAAAGTTGCATGTCGGGTCAACTGCACAATCAATTCTCACCTCCAAGTGATCTTTCTGAAGGCAGTATCTGACCAGCGTGGCTTCCTGCCCAGCAGCAGCGGGTAACTAATTAAGATCAATGAAGTGTCTACTTGGGAGCCAAAATGGTGATCTCAGCAGCAGACGGGTCCCCCACTTAGACTGAAACCCAAAAGGCACTTGGAAACGGCCGCCCAGCGAAAGATCAGGATCAGTGAGGCCTCTTTTAATTCCTTACCTCTTCCCCAACATGGGAGCTGTGTGTGTAAAAGGACCACACCGCAGATCATCCTCTGGAGGGGCTCCCTCCCACTCTTGATGGTCTAACAGCTGTAGCCAATATTATTTTAACAATTTTAGAAGTCTTCAGAGGGTACCCCCACCCCAAGGAGTCTTCACAGACCCCCACATACATCAACTGTCAGGCATCCATGCTTTTAGGATCTTTGATTGGCCATCCTTCCTCCACAACCCACCTGTTATTCCTAATTGGAGGGACTTCCCAGATCCAGCCTGCGGTCGCATAAGGTCGATAAGCAGATGGAACTCAGACCGATGTGGGTCAGAACCCGTGTATGGACCCAACCTCTGTGTAAAAACAATGCCAGTAAGATGCTTCTCTATAAGTGTGAGGAAATCCATTGATCTTTGCGTCCCACAGGACGTTGTAACATTTAAAGGACAGGATGTTCCAATGGGTTTACGGTGGCTCCTGCCCAGCAACAATGGTGGGACCATGAGGTTCCCAGATCAGTTTAAGGGTCAGTGATGAGCAGTTCAAGGGTAGATTTATTTGATTTAGTCAGAGAAGAGCTTCCAGGCAGCAACAGTGCTGTCAGCTGGCTGTGCAGTTGAGACTCAGGAGAAGGTCTAGGAGCTGTTTGGTGGCCCCGTGCTGAGGAAAAGGTTAGGATGAAAAGAAAACCTGGAGGGCCACTGATGGCTCAGTGCAACTAAGAGGGAATCATATCATAGAATTTACAATGCAGAAGGAGGCCATTCAGCCCATCAAGTCTGCACCGGTTCTTGGAAAGAACACCCTACCTAAGCCTACACCTCCACCCTATCCCCATAACCCAGCAACCCCATCCAACACTAAGGGTAATTTTGGACACTAAGGGCAATTTAGCATGGCCAATCCACCTAACCTGCACATCTTTGGACTGTGAGAGGATACGGAGCACCCGGAGGAAACCCACGCACACACGGGGAGAACGTGCAGACTCCGCACAGACAGTGACCTAAGCTGGGAATCGAACCTGGGACCCCGGAGCTGTGAAGCAATTGTGCTAACAACTATGCTACCGTGCATCCCTTAGTGGGGTCAAGACAGGCTGGAAAAAGTATTTACTTGGAGAAACTGAGAAAGGTGGAGCTCAGTGAAAATCAGGAACAGTTCCAGTTCAGTCAAGAGCTAAAATTGTGTTGGTAATTGGATGCTTACAAGCAATCTCTGGAATCCTGGAGAGTGTGGCCTCGGGAAAAGAAATGAAACTACCAGGAGGTGATCAGCCATTGAGGCAGTGCGACTTGGAGCAGCACTGAGGAAGTTCGAAGGCTAGATCTTTGAGAGTACAGAACTGGAAATCCATGAGCATGAGTTGTAATAAGATTTGGTGACTCACAGTGTCCCTGACGTCTGGGTGGGTTGCTGAGAAATCCATGGGATCTGTTACTAAAGCATCTGCCAACTGATGTACACTGTGGGGTGTCCAACTACAGTTTGTCCGTTAATTCATGTTGTCCTCATGTTAATTTTGAATGTTAAAGTATAAGTTATATATATACAATGTAAATTGTTTTACTTTTCTCACTTTGTACAGTAACATTTATAGTGTTTATTCAAAACTCCGGGAATCTTGTGGCTTTATTCCAAAAGCAGGTGTCTTTGATCCCAATCTTTAACTACTTTAAACAAAAGATTACTGGTCCATAACTGGATCTCCCCCCCACAGCCTGGGATCTAGCCAAGGATAGTAACAAAAGAAAAATAAGTGATCTGCCTTCTCATTCCTGAGTTTCGTTGTTATGTGGGTGAGAGAATGGAGATTCTGTCATCATATGGAATCAAATCCAGGTTAAGTATTACTGTAGTGAGGCCAACAATAAGTTCAAGAAGGAAGCAATTATATTTCTTTCCTGCCTTTTCTGCTTCCCTTTATGTTATGATGTGAAGGGAAGCACACGTGTAGAGGAGGAAGACAATGTGGAAGGTTGTATATTTTGCACATTAATAGTTTGTTGTAGACAGGGTTGAACACAATGAGAAAAAAGACATGTCAAACATACTTTTTACATTGCATTGTCATGAGACATGAGAGTCGTCCCTTACCTCAGTAAGATTGGTGAGATTGGTAAAGTCATTAAACTTCTGGCACTGAGCTTCTGTGCAGTGCATGATACAGTTGGCACTGCCTATAAACCCAGGTCTTCCACCATGCCTGGGATATTTTTTGTCAGATGCCATCATAGAATCCGATAGCACAGAACGAGATTATTCATCCCATCATGCTTGTGTTGTCTGCTTGAAAGACCTGTTTAACTTATGATGGAAGCAGTAAGAAGTCTTACAACACCAGGTTAAAGTCCAACAGGTTTGTTTCGAATCACTAGCTTTCGGAGCACTGCTCCTTCACTCACCTGATGAAGCAACTGTGCTCCGAAAGCTAGTGATGCGAAACAAATCTGTTGGACATTAACCTGGTGTTGTAAGACTTCTTACTGTGCCCACCCCAGTCCAACGCCGGCACCTCACATCATGATGGAAGCACAGAGATAAATGAGTGAATAAAGAAAATGGTGAATTTTCCAATTAATTTGAAAATTAATAATGAAAGACAAAATTGGCAGTTTTACTGTAATAATAATTTTTAAATAATCTGTAAAATCAATTTTACAATTTACAGGTTGGAACTAATGTTTCTGTATGTGATGGAGTTGCAGATGTTATGTTTAGAATACACGAGCCGAGAAATTCCGTGCCTCTTTGGATGCAAATCCTCTGTAATCCAGGTGGGCAAAGGAGGAATATGGGAAAGGGCATGATTATCCCAGACCTCTATCCCTTTTACTGCTGTGTGCAAAATTTGCTGGAGGTGGGATCTGATGCCTATCTATACCCACTTCAGTGCTGGCATCACAGAATGAATTGGAATTGGCAAGATAACGTCATCTTCTGGAAATGCACCTGGTTTTACCTCCCTCGATCCCAATGCTGCAGATACATTGTGTCAAGGCTTTCTGTGGTTGGAAATCAGGCCGGTCTTTGTTTGGTATTTGATTGCCTTTTGTAAACTGCTAAATTTGAATGCGAGATTTTAAAATATAATTCAAACATTTGGCTATCACTGACTTATAGTTGTCACAAAAGTAATCCTCGCCAAATCCGCCTGAGGTGGATACCCCAGTAGTACCAAAAATAGCACAGGCAGCTGTCTGAAATTTGTAAACTCCAGGGTTTAAGAACATCCATAAGGAATTGGGCTCTAGATCACTCCTCAGAATGTTCTATCCATTTGGCTTCAGACGATTTCTGGAGCAGAAAATTAAAAATGTCACACTGGTGCGGGTGGGGATGTTCTCCTGTAAATGGAGAAGTGAGAGCTTTATGCTACATTATGCAATTTTCTTGAAAATGTTTAATCAGTGCCCAGGCATCTGCTATGTATGGGATGCATGCTAGGTTGCCAAGAGAAGTGAGGAAGGGGACGGCGAAGGCTCTGACCACAATCTTCCCATTCTGCTTAGATGTGGGAGCAGGGTCAGAGGACTGGAGGATTGCAAATGTTGCACCCCCGTTCGAAAATGGGGAAAGGATTAGACCCAGCAGGTACAGAAAGTCAGCCTAATGTCAAGTGGTAGAGAAACCTTTAGATACAATTGTTGTCATCGCCGATTTCCCTTCATCATTGAAGATGTCAGTTTCTTGAGTGTATAGCATTATCTGTTGTGCTTTCTAATTTGACAGTGGAGGCTGATTGTAGACCTGCATGGCTTTCTGCAGTGTGAGCACAAATGACTTTCTTATTTTTGCATCACCAGCAATATACTGTTGGTGAATACTAAAGGAATGTACTTTGGGCTATAACAGGATGTGTTTGACGGAGTCGGTAAGATGTGCACACAAGAAACATCTGTATGTGAGTGGATCACAATGAAGATAGATTGCGCTTGACCAGCTCAACTCTCTTAGTCTTGCACATCATTTGTTCCTGGTGGTTTGGCAAATCAAGAGGGCAGCATGGTGGCACGGTGATTAGCCCTGCTGCTTCCCAGCGCCAGGAACCCTGGGATCAATTCCAGCCTTGGTGTCTGTGTGGAGTTTGCACATTCTCCCGTGTCCGCGTGGGTTTCCACCAGGTGCTCCGGTTTCCTCCTACAATCCTAAATGTGCAGGTTAGGTGGATTGGCCATGCCAAAGTTCCCTCTTAGTGTCCAAAGATGTTCAGGTTAGGTGGGGTGACGGAATTGCGGGGATAGCGCAGAGAAGTAGGTCTAGGTAAGGTGCTCTTTCAGAGCGTCGGTGTAGACATGATGGGCCGAGTGGCCTCCTCTTGCACTGTAGGGATTCAACAGGTCTATGGTTCTATTCAATGACTGGAGATGTGGTCGACTGCAATCTGTGCCTAAACTAATGAGCTTTACAGCTGCCCATACAGCTGCATACCAGTAAGCAAATACTATTACCTCTGCCCTATCCATTAAAGCAGCTCTTTCTGTATTCTGCCTCACATGTGGACACTAGCCCGTATGCTACCCTCATCTGGTCTGACCTGCGAACTGACAGTTTCCAGACTGGAAGTTACCATACACAAGCTGCTACATGAAACCACAGGTAAGAGCTGATTAAGTGTTGAGGATCAGATACAATTATCCTTCCAATTGTGAAGTAAGCTATGGTCGACTCTTGCAGTAGATACTATCTCTGGCATCCACCACACATCACCCTTGCCATTATTCATGATAAAATTACTTGTCATTAAAAATTAGGAAAATTAGGGGTTAAGCCAGTGCAGATTTATTAAAGACAAATCATGTTTAAAATGGCTGGGTTCTTTAAAGTAACCAAGGGGTTTGATGTTAAGTGTACAGCCTGTCAAAGAATGTTTGATAAAAACACATAAGAGATTTTTTATTAGCAAAATAGAAGACCATGGGGTTAGAGGGGCAGTAACAGCATGGATATGAAATTAGATAAGGACCGGGATTCTCCGAAATCCCGGCCAAGTGTTGACGCCGGCGTAAACATCGGAGTGGTGTACTCCGGCGTCAATGGGCCTCCTAGCCCAGCAATTCAGCGGTCTTCAGGGGGCTAGCACGGCGCCGGAGTGCTGCACGCTGCTCCGGCGCCGAAAGGTGGCCCTGCACGGACAGCGCATGTCCACGCATGCACGTGGTTACCGTCTCCACGCTGGCGCGGAGCAACATGTCGGAGACCTACAGTGGGCCCGCGCGGAAGGAGGTAGGCCCCCTCCAGATCGCGGGCGCTCGCCAATCGGATGCCCCCGATCGCGGGCCTGGACCCAGTGGAGGCCCCCCCAGAGTCAGATCCCCCCCCAACCAGGACATCCACTGCGGCCACGACTTCGAGCTCCCGCCAGGTGGCACAAGGTTGGAACCACGCTAGCGGGAGTTTGGCCAGTTGCCCACGGAGAATCGCCACGGGGGCCTCTTTCAGCGGTCCCCAACTGGTTCCGCGGTGACCGCGCGCGACTGGCCAGTCCGTGGAGAATTACGGAAGCGCCGTCGCATTGGATTTCTGGCATGAACGGCTATTCTCCGGCCCGTTCTGCCGTGGAGGGTCGGAGAATCCCACCCAAGGAATAGAAAACAGGTAATGGTGAAATTGGATGTTTTTCAGACTAGAGAGCAAGGATCAGTAACAGGAACATTTCACTTTTTGATATATACTAACAATCTGGACCTCTGTGCAGAGGCATAATTTCAAAATTTGCAGATAACACAAAACTCAGAAATGTCACAAACAATCAGGAGGATTCTATTAGACTTCAAGAGGACATAGAAAGACTAGTAAATTGGCAAACATGTACAAAGTGATGCATTTAGTAGCAGGAATGATAACCGGGAATATAAAGTAAATAATACAATTTTAAAGTTGGTGAAAGAATGGGGACGCCCAGGGGTGTCTGTACATAAATCTTTGAAAGTAGCAGAACAAGTTAAGGAAACTGTTAAAAACGAAGATGGGGGGCGCGATTCTCCGCAAAGGCGGAGAGTCGTGAAGGCTGCCATGAAACCGGCCGTGTTTCACGGCAGCCTCCGCGCCCCCTCCCGGGACCCGATTCTGCTCCACAGTCGGGTCTAGCATCGCGGCCCCGTGAACTCCGGCATCGCGGGCTTAACGGATTTCGCTCAGCCCATGCGCCAAAGTTAGCAACGGCTGACGCATATGATGACGTCAGCCGCGCATGCGCGGATTGGGTGACTCCAACCCGCGCATGCGCGGATGACGTCATCCACGCATATGTGTCAGACCCGCGCATGCGTGGTCCGTAATTCCCCTCAGCCGCCCCGCGGACTTATCCTGCGGGGCGGCGGAGGGAGAAAGAGTGCGCGGGAATCGGACCCGCTGCCCGCGATCGGTGCCCCCCGATCGCGGGCCCATGCCACCCTTGGCACGGCCGTGGTGCGGCCGTGCCAATCGGTGGCATGGTTGTGCAGAACGGCACTTTGCGGCCGTTTTCACGAACTGGTATAGCAGGTGTATTAAAAATCGTGAAAACGGCCGTAAAGGCCTTGGAAATCGGCCCATCGGCCAGGGGAGAATCGCTGCTCGCCGTAAAAAAACGGCAAGCAGCGATTCGTGTCGGGGGGCGGGCGTGGGGGGGGGGGGAGAATAGCGGGAGGGTGTCGGACCAGCGTCGCCGTAAAAATTTGCGCCGCCCGCTACTCTCCGCCCCGTCGTGAGTGCGGAGAATCGCACCCGGGATCTTTGATTTTATAAACTGAAGCGTTGAATACAAAAGCAATGTCTTTCTTTATTCTTTCATGCAAGGTGGGCGTCACTGACTGGCCCAATATTTATTGTTCATCCATTGCCTTTGAAACGGTGGTGGTGAAGCATCTTAGTGAACTGCTGCTGTCCATCTGGTGTAGATACACATGTTCGGAAGGGAGTTCCAGGATTTTGACCCAGCAACAATGAAGGCATGGTGATATATTTTCAAGTCAGTATGGTGTGTGGCTTGGAGGGAAGCTTCAGGTGGTGATGGTCCAGTGTGTCTGTCGTCCTTGTCTTTCCAGGTGGTAGGAATCACAGGTTTGCTTTCGGGTGAGTTTCTGCAGTGCACCTTGCCTATACAAACATACGAACAAGGAGCAGAAGGAGGCCATTCAGCCCTTCGAGCCTGCTCTGCTATTGATCACGCTCATCTGATAGTAACCTTAAATCTGCACTCTGCCTACTCCCTATCACCTATCACCCTCTTGCTTACTGAGAATCTACCCACCTCTGCCTTAAAAATATTTCACCGGCTTTTCAGGAAGAGAGTTCCAAAGACATCGCAACAGGTTTTGTAAAAGAGGGAACTGCCGAAGGGTCTCCACCGGGGTCACCAGGGTCACACAGGTAAGTACAGCCTCCGGGGGGTGGGGGGGCAGCTGCTGAGGGCTGAGGGTCATGACCTGGCAGTACTCTGGATGTGCTCCTTGAACTGGCCCTGGAAATGCCAGGGGGTTTTGCCTGGAACTTCCAGGGTGTAGTGACGTGGAGCATTGCTGGATGAGGTGCCAGGATGCTGCCATTGGGGAGGTCCGTGGGCTGGTGTTGGGGGGAGATCTGTGTCCTTGGGGGGAGGGGTTCTGTGTCTATGTTGGGGGGTTCCTTTTGTCTCTGTTGTGTGGGGGCTTCCATATGTGTGTGTGGTGGGGGGGTTCCCCATGTGCATGGAAGGGGGCTTTCTCCATGTGTATTGGAGAGAGCCTTGTCGGTGGGGTGAGGTGGGGGGGAGAGGAGATTCTTGCCAACATAGCCGGCGGAGAAGGCCTCCAGCATTTGTTTCTAAATTTCAAAAAATATGGTGGGAAAAGTTGGCAGTGGACCCAGTGGGTGGCACACCACTTTTCCCACCTGAGTTGACAGTTGATAAAAATTGAAAATTTCACCCTATACATTTCAATTAAGATGCTTCTTGCTCTTCTAAATTCCAGTGGATATAGCCTCGCCTGTCTAACTTTTTCTCGTATGACAACCCACCCATTCCAGGTATTGTCTGGTTGCGTTTTGTTGAAGCTGTCGTCCTACTCCCAGACATGGATGGCCTCATAGTGCTTTCTCTTGACATTAAGCATGACTGGGACAATAAACAAAGGTCGTGCAGAAGCTGATGAGTCCATTTCTACAGAGAACTGTTAAGCAGCAAATTCGTTTTCTGAACTTCAATGACTGCCAATATTTGAGAGGTCTGCACTGGACTGAAGAGATCATAACTGAAATCTGCCAAGTATGACAGCCACAACGCCAGCCTTACAGCAGAGCAAAGGACTGCAATACCTTTGGTGTAAACGTGACTGTGAACTTTAATGCTTCCAGCTCCTTCCAGATTACTGCTGCTGCTGAGAATAACAACCCATTACTGTTTGCGGTGCACTGCTGCATGGTGGAGGTAACTGAAGCAAAGAGACTTCATCGCTTTCCATCTTGTCAGAGACAAGCAAGCAGGATGTGCAGATAATTTCCAAGGATTGCCTAATGCATGGTGTCATTGACTGCAAGCACCTTGTTTTGCCTCACATGTGATGGGTGCTCTGGATCCGTGGAACACATACAGGCTACCAGCACTTAAAATAGTACAACACTATTTTATTAAGCTAGAAACTGTTGAGCATACTTTCACTGTGGGTTGACACGATGTTAGATTAAACTAAAGACCTATGCCTATCCTAACCAGTCTATGCACTCAGCACATGGTGAAGATCTGTGCTGTCAGCTGTAAGCTCTGTCCTTCTGAGAGGCTGTATCTCGAATGAGCGGGAAACTGATGCCCTCTGTCTTCATAGTGAGTGTGCTCTAACTGGTGATTGGCTGCGGTGTTATGCATGTTGATTGGTCCTACTGTGTGTCCATCAGTGTGTGTGTCTGCACCATGATATACTGGTGTATATTATGACAACATGAATTCAGCTCTCCTGAACCAAGAAGAATTCCATCTCCTCAATGTGCAGCTGGTGTGTGACCACAGGCAGCACATCACACAGGTCAGTGCCTGGTATCCTGATAGCAGTCACAGTTCATTCACACTGAGCTGTCCTCAATGCCAACTGCATTTCAATCAGCAAGGGTTGCTTCTGGGTGACAAGAGTTGTCCGTTCTGGATACGTCTCATGACTCTGGTCCAGACCCCAGGCATATGAAAACCATGCTGCTGCAAGTATCATATAGAGCTGACCATTGACAGTCTTTGGCAATGCTGCAGCTGCCTGGAGGAACCCCAGAGTATTCAGCTGAACAGATGTCAAAATATGTGATGGTCTGCACAACATGCTGCCCAACCTTGTCACTATGAGGGGACACACGTTAGGCGAGAAGCTAAGGAGGCAGAGTTGGAGAAGGAAGAAGGGAGAGTGCAACCAAGACAACCCTTTCTGCATAAGCTCTATCTGCATAATGATGAACAACATCAGTAATCCCAACCCAGTACCTATTCACCAATAAACCATGCCTTTCCTTTGTGATTGTCCACCGTAGCGTCCTATTTCACATACTGCCAAAACTGCCAACACAAAACACACATTCCCAACCAAATTTAGAAATTAAATTCCACATTACATATAAGGTTAAATCAATCACCCCTGTGCATTCCCTTCTTGCCTGCCTTTGATGCGCCTTCACCAATCTTATTGCTCCATTTGAGATTCCCCAGTGGCTAGAGCATGGGGTAGCATTGGAGAAGACTGAAAGTGTTTTTGGAGGGCAGCCTCAAGCAGCTCTGAGCCTAGCTGCAAACTCTTCCTGGGATGACTGCATCATATCCAGTCTGCCTAGGCTGCTGCAAGCGAGATTATCTGGCTGGCAGGCATAGGGGTGCCTCACTGATCCTAATAAATCTTTGGATACATCGTGGAAGTCCTCTTGTGCACTGATACCCAGAATCATGAGTACCCTAAGCTTCAGCATTCAATCTCATGGTGAAAGTTGCTTATGCTGGAATGGAAGCTGGTAACCATCAGACGCTGCATGACTGATAGCTACACAGGTATTCTGACAGAGGTGACCACCACTTTCATACAGGAACGGATGGGCTCTAAGCTCTGCTCTAAGTTGGATTTGTACTCCTCTGTGCTCCTTGATTGTATACGTTGCCTGGCAGGCTTCACAATGCACCAAGCATTGCAGTGTGTATACACATCTGTCCTCTGCTACAACCTGCCCAACCAGATTTCTTACCTGAGTCCTCTACAGCAGAATAGTGTGCAACCATGCCATCCCTCCAGCTGGCATTTGCATTATCCTTTCCCCCAGTCCTGCCTCCAGCATATTTGTGCCTGGTGTCTCACTGTGTGCAGATCCCATCACAAAGAGATTCTCTAAATTATGCACAATTTCAGTATCTGAGCTGGTAGCTGCTTGCAGTGTCCTTTCAACTTCACTTTCCTCTTGCTCTTCCTCGCTGCCTGGTGAGGTTCCTATTATTGAGTATCTGAAATGAATATATAGCAAGGGTTGAATTGTGATCAGAGGAGAGAAGAAATTGAGAAGTGTCTGCTTACATCATATACAGCTTATAACTCAGAACAATTGGGATGAGGATGAAATGGGATGTGAGAAAGAGAATTAGGTATGAGGCTATCATCACCTTCAATGGCTTCAGTGCTACTGCTGGCCATGGTCTCAGCAATGGCCAGCACTGCATCCTCCATGGGTGAGGGGTGGGGTCAAAACATGTAGGCCCATCCCACTTCCTTCCATTAATTCCTGCTGCGTCCTTTAGTCCTCCATGTTCATCTGCAAGGGAATTGTGTTAGTTAATGTCATATTGTTGGTTAATATGGATGGTATGGTTGTTTAGTTTGCATTGTGTGAAGCTGCGAGATGTGGATGAGAAGATTGCAACAATGCTGTGTATGAGGGAGAGGTAAAGTATATGAATGTTAGGTATAAGTCCTCATTGGCAGATATTGTTGGTGGTTAGTTGCTGTGTAACAAACTAAACAGTGGATAGGTCACGTTGTACTGCAATAAGGAAGGCAATGCTTGAGCAGAGTCAGGGAGAGGGCGGGCTGGCATTGCCAAATTTTAGTAACTATTACTGGACAGCGAATATAGCCATGATCAGGAAGTGGGCGGTGGGAGGGGTCGGCATGGGAATGTATGGAGGCGGCTTCATGTAAGGGCACCAGTCTGGGAGCATTGGTAACTGCGCCTCTGCCATTCCTGCCGGCACGGTACTCCACCAGCCCTGTGGTGGTGGCGGCCCTGAGAGTCTGGGGCAATGGAGGAGACATGTGGGAGCATCGGTCTGGTCCCCAATCTGTAATAATCACTGGTTTGTCCCGGGAAGTATAGCTGGAGGGTTCCGGATATGGCGGAGAGCAGGGATTGAGAGGATGGAGGATATGTTTACAGAGGGGAGCTTTCCGAGTATGAGGCCACTGGATGAGAAGTTTGGGTTGGCGAGGGGAAACAAATTCAGGTATCTGCAAGTGTAGGACTTTCTATGTAAACAGGTGTCAACCATCCCGCTCCTACCGCTAAGGGGAATTCAGGACAAGATAGTTTCCAGAGGGTGAGTAGGAGAGGGGAGTGTCTCTGACATTTACAAGGAACTTATGGGGTCAGAGGAGACACAGACCGAGGAACTGAAGCGCAAGTGGGGGGAGGAGCTGAGAGGAGAGATAGAGGATGGTCTATGAGCGAACGCGTTGAGTAGAGTCAACGTGTCCGCAACATGTGCCAGGCTCAGCCTGATACAATTTAAGGTCATTCACTGGGCTTACATGACAGTGGCCTAGATAAGCAGATTCTTTGGGGTGGAAGACAGGTGTGCAAAATGGGCGTGAGGACCAGCGAACCATGTCCACATGTTCTGGACATGTCCGAAGCTTAGGGCATTTTGGCAGGGGTTTGTGGACATCATGTCCACGGTGTTAAAGACAAGGGTGGCGCTGAGTCCAGAGGTGGCAATTTTCAGGGTGTCGGAAGACCCAGGAATCCAAGAGGAGAAAGCGGCAGACATCTGGCCTTTGCTTCACTGGTTGCCTGGAGACGGATACTATTAACTTGGAGGGACTCAAAGCCCCCGAAGTCGGAGACCTGGCTTTCGGACATGGCTAGTTTTCTCTATTTGGAGAAAATCAAATTCGCCTTGAGAGGGTCACTGTTAGGGTTCGCCCGAGGGTGGCAACTGTTTGTCGACTTCTTCGCGGAAAATTAATCGTCAGCGGAAAGGGGGGGGGTTAGTTTAGCTTAGAGTATGGGGTTAATAAAGATGGGACCTGTAACGATGGGAGACGGCTTTTGCACTATGTTTATAGTTTCATGTACATTGTTTATTTTGTTGTTGTTACAATACCTCAATAAAATGTTTATTAAAAAAAGTTGTACTGCTAGTACAATGTGGTATTTGAAGATGCATTCACCGAACTTGGAACTTATCCTGCATTGCATTCAGTGCCTAAGGTACAGTAAAGGTCATGGCAATGACCTCCACCACTATATATTGCCGTGACGTTCAGAATACATGCCTGGAGGGCCTAAGGCCCCCTGAATGTACAGGGCATCTCTCCTCCACAGCCCCCTTCAATCAAGACCTCCAATGCAGTATCCAAAATCCTTAGATCCCACCTTATAAGAACATAAGAACTAGGTGCAGGAGTAGGCCATCTGGCCCCTCGAGCCTGCTCTGCCATTCAATGAGATCATGGCTGATCTTTTGTGGACTCAGCTCCACTTTCCGGCCTGAACACCATAACCCTTAATCCCTTTATTCTTCAAAAAACTATCTATCTTTACCATAAAAACATTTAATGAAGGAGCCTCAACTGCTTCACTGGGCAAGGAATTGCATAGATTCACAACCCTTTGGGTGAAGAAGTTCCTCCTAAACTCAGTCCTAAATCTACTTCCCCTTATTTTGAGTCTATGCCCCCTAGTCCTGCTTTCTCCTGCCAGTGGAAACAACCTGCCCGCATCTATCCTATCTATTCCCTTCATAATTTTATACGTTTCTATAAGATCCCCCTCATCCTTCTAAATTCCAACGAGTACAGTCCCAGTCTACTCAACCTCTCCTCGTAATCCAACCCCTTCAGCTCTGGGATTAACCTAGTGAATCTCCTCTGCACACACTCCAGTGCCAGTACGTCCTTCCTCAAGTAAGGAGACCAAAACTGAACACAATACTCCAGGTGTGGCCACACTAACACCTTATACAATTGCAGCATAACCTCCCTAGTCTTAAACTCCATCCCTCTAGCAGTGAAGGACAAAATTCGATTTGCCTTCTTCATCACCTGTTGCACCTGTAAACCAACTTTCTGTAACTCATGCACTAGCACACCCAGGTCTCTCTGCACAGCAGCATGCTTTAATATTTTATCATTTAAATAATAATCCCATTTGCTGTTATTCCTACCAAAATGGATAACCTCACATTTGTCAACATTGTATTCCTTCTGCCAGACCCTAGGCCATTCACTTAACCTATCCAAATCCCTCTGCAGACTTCCAGTATCCTCTGCCCTTTTCGCTTTACCACTCATCTTAGTGTCATCTGCAAACTTGGACACATTGCCCTTGGTCCCCAAATCCAAATCATCTATGTAAATTGTGAACAATTGTGGGCCCAACACTGATCCCTGAGGGACACCACTAGCTACTGATTGCCAACCAGAGAAACACCCATTAATCCCCACTCTTTGCTTTCTATTAATTAACCAATCCTCTATCCATGCTACTACTTTACCCTTAATGCCATGCATCTTTATCTTATGCAGCAACCTTTTGTGTGGCACCTTGTCAAAGGCTTTCTGGAAATCCAGATATACCACATCCATTGGCTCCCCGTTATCTACCACACTGGTAATGTCCTCAAATAATTCCACTAAATTAGTTAGGCACGACCTGCCCTTTATGAACCCATGCTGCGTCTGCCCAATGGGACAGTTTCTATCCAGATGCCTCACTATTTCTTCCTTGATGATAGATTCCAGCATCTTCCCTATTACCGAAGTTAAACTCACTGGCCTATAATTATCCGCTCTCTGCCTACCTCCTTTTTTAAACATTGGTGTCACGTTTGCTAATTTCCAATTCACCGGGATCACCCCAGAGTCGAGTGAATTTTGGTAAACTATCACTAGTGCATCTGCAATTTCCCTAGCCATCTCTTTTAGCACTCTGGGATGCATTCCATCAGGGCCAGGAAACTTGTCTACCTTTAGCCCCATTAGCTTTCCCATCACTACCTCCTTAGTGATAACAATTCTCTCAAGGTCCTCACCTGTCATAGCCTCATTTCTATCAGTCACTGGCATGTTATTTGTGTCTTCCACTGTGAAGACCGACCCAAAAAACCTGTTCAGTTCCTCAGCCATTTCCTCATCTCCCATTATTAAAACTCCCTTCTCATCCTCTAAAGGACCAATATTTACCTTAGCCACTCTTTTTTGTTTTAAATATTTGTAGAAACTTTTCCTGTCTGTTTTTATATTCTGAGCAAGTTTACTCTCATACTCTATCTTACTCTTCTTTATAGCTTTTTTAGTAGCTTTCTGTTGCCTCCTAAAGATTTCCCAGTCCTCTAGTCTCCCACCAATCTTTGCCACATTGTATGCTTTTTCCTTCAATTTGATACTCTCCCTTATTTCCTTAGATATCCACGGTCGATTTTCCCTCTTTCTACTGTCCTTCCTTTTTGTTGATATAAACCTTTGCTGAGCACTGTGAAAAATCACTTGGAAGGTTCTCCACTGTTCCTCAACTGTTTCACCATAAAGTCTTTGCTCCCAGTCTACCTTAGCTAGTTCTTCTCTCATCCTATTGTAATCTCCTTTGTTTAAATACAAAACACTAGTATTTGATTTTACCTTCTCACCCTCCATCTGTATTTTAAATTCCACCATATTGTGATCGCTCCTTCCGAGAGGATCCCTAACTATGAGATCATGAATCAATCCTGTCTCATTACACAGGACAAGATCTAGGACCGCTTGTTCCCTCGTAGGTTCCATTACATACTGTTCAAGGAAACTATCGCGGATACATTCTATAAACTCCTCTTCAAGGTTGCCTTGACCGACCTGGTTAAACCAATCGACATGTAGATTAAAATCCCCCATGATAACTGCTGTACCATTTCTACATGCATCAGTTATTTCTTTGTTTATTGCCTGCCCCACCATAACGTTACTATTTGGTGGCCGATAGACTACTCCTATCAGTGACATTTCTGCCTTAGTATTCCTGATTTCCACCCAAATGGATTCAACCTTATCCTCCATAGCACCGATGTCATCCCTTACTATTGCCCGGATGTCATCCTTAAATAACAGAGCTACACCACCTTCCTTACCATCCACTCTGTCCTTCCGAATAGTTTGATACCCTCGGATATTTAACTCCCAGTCGTGACCATCTTTAAACATGTTTCAGTAATAGCCACTAAATCATAGTCATTCACGATGATTTGCGCCATCAACTCATTTACTTTATTCCGAATACTACGAGCATTCAGGTAAAGTACACTTATGTTGGTTTTTTTACCTCTGTTTTGAATCTTAACTTCTCCAGTTTTATTCCTTTTAGTATTACTAGGCCTATTCACTGAGCTCCCCTCAGTCACTGTACCTTGTACTGTCGCCCTTTTTGATTTTTGACTATGGCTTCTCTGCCTTGCACTTTCCCCGTTACTTCCATTTGCTTTTGTCCCTGTTTTACTACCTTCCAACTTCCTGCATCAGTTCCCATCCCCCTGCCGCATTAGATTAAACCTTCCCCAACAGCTCTAGCAAACACCCCCCCCCCCCCCCCAAGGACATCGGTTCTAGTCCTGCCCAGGTGCAGACCGTCCAATTTGTACTGGTCCCACCTCCCCCAGAACCGGTCCCAATGCCCCAGGAATTTGAATCCCTCCCTCTTGCACCATCTCTCGAGCCACGCATTCATCCTATCTATCCTGACATTCCTACTCTGACTAGCTCGTGGCACTGGTAGCAATCCTGAGATTACGACCTTTGAGGTCCTACTTTTTAGTTTAACTCCTAACTCCCTGAATTCAGCTTATCGGACCTCATCCCGTTTTTTACCTATATTGTTGGTGCCTATGTGCACCACGACAGCTGGCTGTTCACCCTCCCCCCCCCCCCCCCCCCCCCCAGAATGTCCTGCAGCCGCTCCAAGACATCCTTGACCCTTGCACCAGGGAGGCAACATACCATCCTGGAGTCTTGATTACGTCCACAGAACCGCCTGTCTATTCCCCTTATGATTAAGTCCCCTATCACTATAGCCCTGCCATTTTTCTTCCTGCCCTGCTGCGCAGCAGAGCCAGCCACGGTGCCATAAACCTGGCTGCTGCTGCCTTCCCCTGGTGAGCCGTCTCCCTCAACAGTATCCAAAGCGGTATATCTGTTTTGCAGGGAGATGACCGCAGGGGACACCTGCACTGCCTTCCTACTCTTGCTCTGTCTTTTGGTCACCCATTTTCTATCTCTCTCAGTACCTTTCACCTGCGGTGTGACCAACTCGCTAAACGTGCTATCCACAACCTCCTCAGCATCGCGGATGCTCCAAAGTGAGTCCAGCTGCAGCTCCAGAGCCGTCAAGCGGTCTAACAGGAGCTGGAACTGAACACACTTCTTGCACGTGAAAGAGCCAGGGACAGTGAACGTGTCCCTGAGCTCCCACATCGCACACGAGGAGCATGACACGGGTCTGGGATCTCCTGCCATGTCTTAAACCTTAGATAAACTTATACAACTACAATTTCAAAAAACGAAAGAAAAATAAATAAATTAGACAATGAAAAGAAAAACTACTTACCAGTCACTTACCAGGGTTAAAAAGCACCTCCTCCCCACCCAGCTTTGAATTCCCACCTGGCTTCAAGTTCCCAAACTCACTCTGGCTCTGCCTTCTCTGGCTCACTGGGAGAACTCACCCAGGGTCCCAGATGCTCTCTGGTTCTCTCCCTGCAGATTAAAAGTTACAGGCCAGAAGAAAGAGAGAGAGCAAAACAGTAGAGAAAAAGCACCTTCTCCCACTCTGCACCGAATTACCTCATTGCACCAAATGACCAAGTTCCAAATTCCCACTCTGGATGTGCTCACTCCATCTGTCTTCTCGACTCGCGCAAAGCTTCTCCCATGGCCAGCCATTGCTGATTGTTGCAAAGCATGTTCATACTAATGATATTAGCACCATCAGCTGCCACAGTCACCCTTAAAAGGTGCAGGTTATCTTTAAATACTGCTAGGCATGCATAATATTGAGTGCCCTGCTGAGGTAACCAACGATTGGCCGGAAATCTCCTTCTGTTTGCGCCAATGGGATTCACCGGTCCCCCTACAGTGAACGGATTTTTGGCTGAGTGCAGCGGTGGCGGGATGAACTCGGATCGGAGAATCTCAACCAATGAATAGTGTTTGTAGGGCTAGCTGCAAACAGCGGTAAACGGTATGAAGAGGCAGGACAAATTTGGCCTCCTGCCTTCAGTGCTGCCAATGGGCATGTATTAATAGTACATTTTCCAGGGGTTATTCAATTTATCCTCCATTATCTAATTGGTAATCTCACTGCCTTGTCTGTGAAAGGTGGAACGTAAATACAAGTTGCTGCTTTTTGTTCAAATTGCCTGTCGCATCTTCCCACATTACAACAGTGACTACAGTTGCAAGGAATTATGTTGGCTGAAGATGTAAAGGAGCTGTATAATCGTAAGGTGTTTTCTTTATATTTTCTTCTCTTGAAAATATCTTGAAATTTGTTTACTTTTAATTTATGAAAGGAGAACTAGAATAGTTGTACTGAATATTTCAGTGTTCTTTCACTTTTCAGGCAGATTTTAGACACAGTAATGTTTATGTCCACATGCTGCCATCTGGAAAATTGAAAGCTGCTTCCAAGCTCATTTATGCAACGCTGATAAAGAGAAAAGAAATCAGCAAATGCTGGATAACCGGCTGCATTTGAAAGGAGAAATAGGAAATTAGGTTTTGATGTAGGCTTTATGTCAGGGTTGAGAAGGGTCTAACAGTGCCTATATATAAAAACACTAATCTTTCCTCTTTAACATGCGCTACCTATCAAACATTTTTTATTTTGAGAAACAGTGCTCGTTAACATGAACCGATCCATACAGAAGGCAGTGGAGTACCCTCCCAACCTCTCAACATTTTTCTCCTCCTTTAACCTACTCCTTAAACCTACCCCAATGATCAAATTGTCCTCATGCCACCTTGGCTCAGTAATAATTCCTCGCTGAGTACATTTCTGTGGAGTGCCATGTAGTCTTCTTCGTCAATCACTTGCTAACAAGTATGATTGGCCTTCTCTGGTCCAGGGCCGGCACCAAAACGGGAGTACTTTCACCGGCGCCGGTTCTGAGACCCAATTCTCGGGTCCAGAGGGGGCCAGCACGGCGCTGGAGCGGCCCACGCTGCTGCATCGACCCGGCGCACAGGGTCCAGGCATGCGCAGTTGTGCCGGCGCCAACTAGCACATGCACACTGGCCATCATCCCCGCGCCTGTCCCGAAGCCAAATGGCACAGAGATCCAGGAGCTAGCACAGAAGAAAAGAGGTCGCAGCCAGAGAGGCCGGCACGCCAATCGGTGGGACCCGATCGCGGGTCAGGCCACTACGGAGGGCCTACCTGGTGTTGGACCCATCCTTCCCCTCCACAGGCCGCCCCCGGACCCTTCAACCCCGAGGTCCCACCAGCCCAGAGCATGTTAGAATGATGCCGATGGGACTCGAATTGTTTGGGACGGCCGCTCGGCCCATGCGGGCCGGAGAATCGCGGCGCTGCTGGATGAACGCCGCTACAGCTGTTTGCAGCGATTCTCCATGCGGCCCGGCACTATTCGCGTGCGGCTGTTTTCACAGGGGTGGGAGAATCGCGTTCCGGTGTCGGGGCAATGTGGTGCAATTCGCGCGGCGCCGTGGCAATTCTCCCACCCGGCGGGGGGTTGGAGAAGCCCACCCCATATCTTTGGTCATGGATTCTATGGGTCCTTGCCTGCCGGTTAAAATAAAAGAATAAATTTAAAAATTGCTGATTGTCAGGAGTAGGCTTCAATTAAGTTACTGTGAAAAGTCCCTAGTCGCCACATTCCGGTGCCTGTTCAGAGAGGCTGGTACGGGAATTGAACCGTGCTTCTGGCCTGCCTTGGTCTGCTTTAAAAGCCAGCGATTTAGCCCAGTGTGCTAAACCAGCCCGGGCTGAGTGCTGCAGCTCCGCCCGCACAATTGGCAGGTATTTCCGGGAGGTGGGATTGGTCCATGGACCAGAGATTGCAGGTATTCCTTTCTCAAGCTCCTTTTCCGGATCTCGTCTTGCTGCCAAGTGTTCTGGAAGAATTGTGTCCCTTCAATTAGGTGGTTCTTCCAAGTAGGTCTCTTCTGAGCAAGGGTTTCCCAGGTGTTGACTTCAATCTTGTATTTCTTGAGGTGAGCCTTCAGACTGTCTTTGAAGTGCTTCCTTTGTTCTTCTCTTGTTCAGAAGCCTTCTTTGAGTTGAGGGAAGAAGATTTGCTTTGGCAGTCGGGAATCTGGCATTCTAAGCATTTGGCCAGCCAAAAGGAATTGGTTTCTAGGTCCTAGGTAGGCGCCTGGTGTGGTTCATCTTTTAATCTGGGAATGCCGTTGTACACGGCGCCTGTTCGGGTACAGAGAGGGAGCATTCAGAATGCCCAAATTACCTAACAGCACGTCTTGCAATTCTTTTGGGAGGAAACCAGAGCACCTGGAGAAAACCCACACAGACACAGGGAGAACATGCAGTCTCTGCACAGACAGTGGCCTAAGCCGAGAATCGAACCTGGGACCCTGGCGCTGTGAAGTAACAGTGTTTACCACTGTGCTACCGTGCCGCCCACTTCATCCACCATCGCAGCCGTTTATATCATACGAGTACCTTCCACCTTATCCACCATAGTTGCGAGGCTTGAGCATTGTGTTAATCCTGAGAGCAATGCCATCAGGAGTCTTAAACTCCTGACGGGGTATGGTCTCTAAGGGGAGTAACCAGTCAAAGCGGAATCCAAAATAACTCCTCAACAGCCATGTACTACTCTACTACCTAAATGATGCTTGTAAATGCAAGTTGTTATTGATTTGATAAAAGGTATATACCAGTAGACTGAAACATCAAATTTAGCCAATAAATTGGGGGAGGGGAAATCTGACAAATTTAAATTATGTTGTTGCAGATCATCTGTCTTTTGTGGATAGCTGAGAAAAGGCTGGATTACTACAAAGAGACTGATAGACCCCAAGGACAATCCAGTGCCAGGTAGAATGTCACCAATGAAAATACTTTATTGACACATTGTGTTTAAATCATTTGAATGAATTCAATTGAAACGGGATTTGATGTGCGTATGATATTAAAAGACTACATATTGCAATCAGCAATATTGAAAGATAAATGGTATGAATCTGCACTAAAGATTCCATATCGATGTGACAAAATATCCAGTGTTCTTTAAATTTGTTGTAAAATTGACCGAAAGCTTGAATAAATCGGGATTTTAAATTGCAGTGGGTATTTCATTTTTTAAATAAATCCTCTCTCCATACATCCCATCCAAATAAATCGAATCCTCAGCGGGTTTGCCCAGTGAACATCTGAGCTTCCAACCAGCAAGGTCAAGGGTTGACCTCAGCGTGTGCTGACTTAGCTGATCTCAAAGACGCGAGTGCATGAGGCAACACCACAATTTGGCTCCAAACTCCTGAACCAGGGACGTACTGGATCGGATGACGCGACTGATGTCTGGCACAGTCAGATAACTGACCACCTACCCTTTACTATTCAGCCTCACAATGACTTGCCACTCAGTGGCCAACTGTGCCTGTGGAACTGTACTCCTACTGCCTTCAGAATGAAAACATAGGAAATGAGGAAGCAATCGTCATGCAAATGATCAAGATGCTGGAACACATCCCATTTAAACTCCTTGTAATTGTGGTTCGGATTTTATGGTAATATTCATTTTGTTCCCTGAAAAAGAGTCCCGGGATTTTTCCTTTTGCATTGTCAAATCAGATATTCTATGACGGGCGGCACGGTGGCACATTGGTTAGCACTGCTGCTTAGCACTGCTGCTTCACGCCGAGCGGTCGGGTTCGATCCCGGCCCCGAGTCACTGTCTGTGTGGAGTTTGCACAGTCTCCCCGTGTTTGCGTGGGTCTCACCCCCACAACCCAAAGATCTGCAGGTTAGGTGGATTGGCCACGCTAAATTGCCCTTTAATTGGAAAAATCTAAAAAATAGAAATTCCATGACAAAACTGTCAAAAGTTTCCAAAACTAATATCATGTTAGTTTAGTATCATTCATATTATTTTATACAACTGGATATTTTCCTACATTGCATTTGTGATGTGCCAAGTTCTCATGTACAATGAAAATATTGAAAATAAATAGTAATTATCCCCTCATTTAAAAGAAGCCTTAAAATAGAATGTAGGAGAAATGATGATGTATGTCTCCCACACACTGATGATTGGGGAAGAGAGGAATCTGAATAAAATCATACACGATTTGTAATATAATCAGAGAATGTCAGCTGATCAGGCAATATCTGTGTGCAGATACACAGATCTGTGCATAAAGAAACCGAGTAAACGGGTAGATTTGCTACAAATACAGATGCAGGCAATATGCAAAAATGAGCACCACCAACTTTTGTGTCAGTTTGCTATCGTGCTAGTTTGCCATTGCAGTTCTGACTGCTGGTTATTTTACTCAGAATGGCTGCTCAGAAGTGAGTACCTTTTATTGGGCCCATCAACTGCTCAGAAGTGAGTACTTGGCAATCAACACAATTCAGAGTATTGTCCTTGCTAATGAGCTTGTTATCAACTCATCAAGGGTCAGTTGAAAGTTTTGAGGGATCCACCATGGATTACCAATGGATCAGGAATGGTACGAGTGGAAAGAAGCAGCAACATAGTGGGGGGCCAGTGATGGTTAAAGAGTCATAGAATCATACAGCACAAAAAAGGCACGTCAGCCCATTACGTCTGCGCCGGTCAAAAACAACCACCTAACCATTCTAATCCCATTTTCTAGCACTTGGCCCATGGTCTTGTTTGTCTTGGAATTGCAAGGGCACATCTAAATACATCGTAAATGTTATGAGGGTCTCTGTCTTCACCACACTTTCAGGCAGCGAATTCCAATCTCCCACCACCCTCTGGGTAAAAGGGTTTTTCCTCACATCCCCTCTAAACCTCCTGACCCTTGCCTTAAATCTATGCCCCCTGGTCATTGACCCCTCCACCAAGGGGAAAGGTTTGATCCTGTCTACTCTATCTATGCCGCTCATTAGTTTGTACATCTCAATCAAAGCCACCTCAGTCTCTGCTGCTCGAAGGGAAAACAACCCAAGTGTATCCAATCTCTCTTTATAACTAACACTCTTAAAGCCCAGGCAATATCCTGGTAAATATCTTCTGCACCCTTTCCAGTGCTTTCACATCCCTCCTATAAAGTGGATTCCAGAACTGCACACAACACTCTAGCTGTGGCCTAACCAGGGTTTTATACAGTTCCAGCATAACCTCCCTGTTCTTAAACTCTATGCCTCGGCTAATAAATGCAAGTACACCATATGCCTTCTTAACCACTGTATCCACCTGCTCTGCTACCTTAAGGGAGCGGTGTACATGCACACCAACGTCCCTCTGATCCTTGGTGCTTCCCAGGGTCCTGCCGTTTATCATGTATTCCCTTGCCTTGTTTGTGCTGCCCAAGTGTATCACCTCACACTTATCCAGATTGAATTCTATTCACGACTGATCAGCCCATTTGACCAGCCCATCTGTATCCACCTGTAATCGAAGGCTATCCTCCGCACTGTTTACCACCCCACTAATTTTCATATCATCCTCAAACTCACTGATCAACCCTCCTGAATTCATATCTAAATCATTTATATAAAGCACAAACAGTAAGCGTGCCATGCAAGTAGATGGGCCCATGAAAGGGCACATGGGCAGCACGGTAGCATTGTGGATAGTACAATTGCTTCACAGCTCCAGGGTCCCAGGTTCGATTCCAGCTTGGGTCACTGTCTGTGCGGAGTCTGCACATCCTCCCCATGTGTGCGTGGGTTTCCTCCGGGTGCTCCAGTTTCGTCCCACAGTCCAAAGATGCGCCGGTTAGGTGGATTGGCCCTGATAAATTGACCTTAGTGTCCAAAATTGCCCTTAGTGTTGGGTGGGGTTACTGGGTTATGGGGATAGGGTGGAGGTGTTGACCTTGGGTAGGGTGGTCTTTCCAGGTGCCGGTGCAGACTCGATGGGCTGAATGGCCTCCTTCTGCACTGCAAATTCTATGATTATATGGCTGTGAAGAACACTCAGCCATTGGCACAAAGGTACCATCAGGGGAACAGAGTTAGCAGAGCAGTGGTCCGTGCGTGCTTGGGCAGTGGAGGAGGCTATTACCCTCCATGGATTGCAGGGCCATTAGAGAAGAATCTAGTAATCATTAAGAGTACCGGCCGCAAGCAGTACTGGTAATGGGGAGCAACAACCTTGGAAGCAGAGGCAAAAGTCTGCGCATGAGGAGGGCAGAGGGGAGAAACATGGGGCGAAAGACAACTGAAAGCCTCATTCTCATGAAGTATTCTACCAAAGAAGAAGTTACCTAGACCTGTGCAAGGATCAGTGATGCATTCAGCAAAGCTGGGCATGTTGTTTCAGAGCACATTCATGCTCACTACATTCCTTTTATTTTCCAGCAATATATTGCCTATATTGTTTAATTGAGCCAAGAGAATTAATGGATGACTTTGGGGACTCGGGCTATCATTTTCATCATGAACTCAGTAGTTAATTTTACCCCTTATCCAGTGTAGCTTTGAATAGGTTGAAGGCAGCCTGGTCGGGTATCTGCTCACAGCTGAGATACACATGGCAGCCGTCCTTGTCATGGAGATTGCTGAGGGAGCAATGCCAGAGGCTGCTGTGCTACTGTCAGTGCCGGGATCTGCTGCATAGATAGTCACTGAGTCAGAGGAGTCAGGGATATTGGTATTGATGGTGCCCTGTGAGGAGTTGCAATGTCTCAGCTCCTGTTTGAAGGTTTAGTTGCCTGGAGGGGTGCACCAGCTGGAACAAAACTGACATCCATTCCATCTATCTTTCTACCATCAAAACAATCACCAGTCCATGTGACAGGTTGTTGCACGCATTCTGTGCAGTTCCTGCATCCACTCTGCGTGATATTGGTTCTCCCTGAGGTTGATAAGACCATAAGACATAGGAGTGGAAGTAAGGCCATTCGGCCCATCGAGTCCACTCCGCCATTCAATCATGGCTGATGGGCATTTCAACTCCACCTACCAGCATTCTCCCCGTAGCCCTTAATTCCTCGCGACATCAAGAATTTATCTATCTCTGCCTTGAAGCCACTTAGCGTCCCGGCCTCCACTGCACTCCGCGGCAATGAATTCCACAGGCCCACCACTCTCTGGCTGAAGAAATGTCTCCCCATTTCTGTTCTGAATTTACCCCCTCTAATTCTAAGGCTGTGCCCACGGGTCCTCGTCTCCTCGCCTAACGGAAACAGTTTCTTTGCGTCCACCCTTTCTAAGCCATGTATTATCTTGTAAGTTTCTATTAGATCTCCCCTTAACCTTCTAAACTCCAATGAATACAATCCCAGGATCCTCAGCCGTTCATCATATGTTAGACCCGCCATTCCAGGGATCATCCGTGTGAATCTCCGCTGGACACGCTCCAGTGCCAGTATGTCCTTCCTGAGATGTGGGGCCCAAAACTGGACACAGTACTCCAAATGGGGCCTAACCAGAGCCTTATAAAGGCTCAGTAGCACATTGCTGCTTTTATATTCCAACCCTCTTGAGATAAATGACAACATTGCATTCGCTTTCTTAATCACAGATTCAACCTGCATGTTTACCTTTAGGGAATCCTCGACTAGCACTCCCAGATCCCTTTGTACTTTGGCATTATGAATTTTCTCACCGTTTAGAAAGTAGTCTATGCTTGGATTCTTTTTTCCAAAGTGCAAGACCTCACATTTTCTCACGTTGAATTGCATCAGCCATTTCCTGCACCACTCTCCCAAACTGTCTAGATCCTTCTGCAGCCTCCCCACTTCCTCAGCACTACCTGCCTGACCACCTAACTTCATATCATCAGCAAACTTTGCTAGAATGCCCCCAGTCCCTTCATCCAGATCATTAATATATATGGTGAACAGCTGCGGCCCCAACACTGAACCCTGTGGGACACCGCTGGTCACCGGCTGCCATTCCGAAAAAGAACCTTTTATCCCAACTCTCTGCCTTCTGTCAGACAGCCAATCCTCAACCCATGCCAGTAGCTCACCTCGAACACCATGGGCCCTCACCTTACTCAGCAGCCTCCTGTGTGGCACCTTATCAAAGGCCTTTTGTAAATCCAGATAGACCACATCCACTGGGTTTCCCTGGTCTAACCTACTTGTCACCTCCTCAAAGAATTCTAACAGGTTCGTCAGGCACGACCTCACCTTACTAAATCCATGTTGACTTGTTCTAATCCGACCCTGCTCTTCCAAGAATTTAGAAATCTCATCCTTAACGATCGATTCTAGAATTTTACCAACAACCGAGGTTAGGCTCATTGGCCTATAATTTTCCATCTTTTGTCTTGATCCTTTCTTGAACAAGGGGGTTACAACAGCGATCTTCCAATCGTCCGGGACTTTCCCTGACTCCAGTGATTTTTGAAAGATCTCAACCAACGCTTCCGCTATTTCTTCAGCCACCTCCTTCAGAACTCTAGGGTGTAGCCCATCGGGGCCAGGAGATTTGTCAATTTTAAGACCTTTTAGCTTTTTTAGCACCATCTCTTTGGTAATGGCAACCATACTCAACTCAGCCGCCGACCCTCTATAATTTTTGGGATATTACTCATGTCTTCCACTGTGAAGACAGATGCAAAGTACTTATTAAGTTCTCCAGCCATTTCCTCGTCTCCCATCACTAGCCTTCCGGAATCAGTTTGAATTGGCCCAATGTCTACTTTGGCCTGTCGTTTGTTTCTTATGTATTGAAAGAAACTTTTACTATCATTTCTTATATTACTGGCTAGCCTGCCTTCATATTTGATCCTCTCCTTCCTTATTTGTCTCTTTGTTAACCTCTGTTTGTTTTTGTAGCCTTCCCAATCTTCTGATTTCCCAGTGCTTTTGGCCACTTTATAGGATCTCTCTTTTTCTTTGATACATTTCCTGACCTCCTTTGTCAGCCATGGCTGTCTAATCCCTCCCCGGATAATCTTTCTTTTCTTGGGGATGAACCTCCGTACAGTGTCCTCAATTATGCATACAAACTCCTGCCATTTTTGCTCTGCTGTCTTCCCCACTAGGGTCTGCTTCCAGTCGATTTTCACCAGTTCCTCTCTCATGCCCTCGTAATTACCTTTATTTAACTGTAACACCATTACATCCGATTTTGCCTTCTCTCTTTCAAACTGCAGACTGAACTCAACCATATTATGATCGCTGCTTCCTAAGTGTTCCCTTACTTTAAGATCTTTTATAAAGTCTGGTTCATTACATAGCACTAGGTCCAGAATAGCCTGCTCCCTTGTGGGCTCCATGACAAGCTGTTCCAAAAAGCCATCTTGTAAGCATTCCATGAATTCCTTTTCTTTGGATCCACTGGCTACGTTATTTACCCAATCCACCTGCATATTGAAGTCCCCCATGATCACCGTGACCTTGCCTTTCTGACATGCCTTTTCTATTTCCCGGTACATGTTGCGCCCCTGGTCCTGACCACTGTTAGGAGGTCTGTACATAACTCCCATTATGGTTTTTTTGCCTTTGTGGTTCCTCAATTCTACCCACACAGACTCCACATCATCCGACCCTATGTCGTTTAGTGCCATAGATTTAATTTTATTCTTAACTAACAAGGCAACCCCACCCCCTCGGCCCACCTCCCTGTCTTTTCGATAGGTTGTATATCCTTGGATGTTTAACTGCCAGTCCTGAACCCCCTGCAGCCATGTCTCTGTGATGCCTACCACATCATAATCATTCACGATGATCTGTGCCACTAGTTCGTCTACTTTGTTACAAATGCTACGAGCATTCAGGTAAAGTGTCTTAATGCTAACTTTCTTATCATTACAGATATTGGAAGTCCTAAGATGTCCAAAGTTATCCTTCCTTTTTGTTGAATTCCTAGTCTGCCTCAAGCTTAAATCCACCTGCCTACATGTTATCCTCCTGCGTATCTTGCCATTTAACTCCATGCTCCCTGTCGCTTTCACTTTCCCTTCCCCCCAACTCAGAAGTTTAAAGTCCTACTGACCACCCTATTTATCCTCTTCGCTAGAACACTGGTTCCAGATCGGTTCAGGTGGAGACTGTCCCAACGGTACAGATCCCCCCGGTTCCAAAACTGATGCCAATGTCCCATGAAGTGGAATCCCTCTTTCCCACACCAATCCCTTAGCCACGTGTTTACTTCCCTAATTTTCTTGTCCCTATGCCAATTGGCACGTGGCTCGGGCAGTAATCCGGAGATTATGACCCTTGAGGACCTGTATTTCAATTTTCTTCCTAGTGTTTGATAGTCCCCGAACAGGTCCTCCACCCTAGCTTTACCTATGTTGTTAGTCCCAACATGGACCACAACAACTGGATCCTCCCCCTCCCGCTCCAATATCCTTTCAAGCCGGTCAGAGATGTCCCGCACCCTGGCACCGGGCAGGCAACACACCATGCGAGACTCCCGATCCGGCTTGCATAGGATACTATCTGTCCCCCTAATTATAGAATCCCCTATAACAACTACTTGTCTTTTTACTCCCCCCTCTTGAATGGCCTTCTGCACCATGGTACCGTGGTCAGCTGGCTCATCCTGTCCCGAGCCCTTTTCCTCAACCATACAGGGAGCAAGAGTCTCATACCTGTTGGACAAGGTCAAGGGCTGAGGCTCCTGCACTCCTGAACTCAGGTTCCCCCTGCCTGCCTCACTAACAGTCACACTCTGAAGTCCCTGATCACTTACTGAATGTGAATTACTTAATCTCCCAGGTGTGACTGCCTCCTGAAACAAAGTGTCCAGGTAACTCTCCCCCTCCCGGATGTGCCGCAGTGTTTGAAGCTCAGATTCCAGATCATCAACTCTGAGCCGGAGTTCTTCCAGCAACCAACACTTGCTGCAGATGTGGTCATTGCCATTCACAAGGGGAACAGCCAGCTCCCACATCATACAGCTACAGCACTTCACCTGCCCAGCCATCTCTGATTAGTTAATTAATTTATTACTTTGTATAAATTTCAGTTTAAAAAAAAACAAACTTGGATACCTCTGCTATAGTCTTTTTCAACCTAGTTCTGGTTAACAAATAAGAAAAAGAAAAATAACAATGTAATAAGGCACTCACCTGCTCACCCCAATGGGTCTTATTATTAGGTTAGAGGAGGAGGGCGGGTGGGAGACACTACACGTGTAGTGTCTCGGGTGCTTGACTTCCGTCGAACTCCTTGGGTCACTGATGCAGGTGCACCTTCAATTTACGCTGACCGCACTGCACGTATGCAAATCTCCCCGGAACAGCCAATCAGAAGCTCTGATCACTCACTCAATGGAAGTGCTCTTTTGTTCATAACTCTGAGCCATGGTGAGGCACATGAGCAAAATGGACCTCTCCAAATTTTGACCATGACCGTGCACTGCTTCGGGAGCTCCGATTTGTGGGTAGAGATCTCTCTTCCTGAGGCCCTGCACTTGCACCCAGCACAGGTGTGATTTCCTCTACCCTCCAAGGAGGACTGTCCATGGCTGTCTCTGCCTCTCACGCCTCCTCCTACTCTCTAATGCCATGTTCTTCATGAAGTGCCACCCCTTCTAACTGTGCACAAGGACCCACCAATGTGAGTGTGTCTGCACTGGTGGATGGTGTGCTTGAATGATGTGGCAGTGCTGCCTCTGCTTATTTTAATTCTTGGGGGCGGGCTCCCTGTGATGTACTTTCATGCTCTCCATCCATTGACTGACCTTTTAGGTGATTGAAATGAGAGATCATGAGAACTAGCCTGTGTCAGCAGAAACCTTGGCATTTTGGCAGTGAGGAGCGCTCTCTAACCCCTTCATCATCAGTATTCATACAAGCAAATGGATTAGGATTAGGTATGGGTCCCAGTCAGTTTGAGCCTGCTCCATCATTCAATATGATCATGGCTAATCTGATTGTGGCCTCAACTCTACCCTCCCGACAACCCCGATACCCTTCACTCCTTTGTTAGGCAAGAGTCACTCTACCTTAAAGATATTCAATGACCCCGCTTCCGCTGTTCTCAGGGGAAAAGAGTTCCAAAGACTCACAGCCATCTGACAGAAAAACATTCTCCTAATCTTCATCTTAAATGAGCAACCCCTTATTTTAAAACTGTTTCTTCACCTCTCCCACAAGAGGAAACATCATTCCAACATCCACCCTGTCAAACCTGCTCAGAATCTTACGTTCCAATGTGATCATCTGTCCACCACTCCACTTCTCCAATGGATACATATGCAGGTGTTCTCGCCTTTCTTCAAACGATAACCCCCTCTGCCCCCCGATTCCAGGTATCAATCTCCTTTCTGATTTACACAGCATTCTAGGTGTGGTCTCACCATTACCCTATACAACTGTAGCAAAATACCCCTACTTTTATATTCCATGCGCCTTGCAATAAATGACAATATTCCATTTGACCTCCTAAATACTTTCAGTATCTGCATAGCAACCTTTTATGATTCATGTAACAGGGCACCCAGGTCCTTCTGTACCTCAGAGTTCTACAATTTCTCCCTATTTAAATAATATGCTGTTTTTCTATTCTTTCTGCCAAAGTGGATAAGGTCACATGTTCCTACATTATACTCCATCAGCCATTTTTATTTGCCTACTCACTTAAGCTATCCATATTCCTTTGCAGATCCCTTATGTGCTCTTCACAGCTTACCTTCCACCTATCTTTGTGTCGTCAACAAAATGATCAACCATACAATCTCCTTGTCTAAGTCATTGATCTAAATTGTAAACAGTTGATGTCCCAACACAGATTCCTGTGGAATTCCACTTGTCAGATATTGCCAATCAGAAAATGACTCATTTATGCCTGCCCTGTTTCCTAATTGGTCAGGTGATGGGTTGGAGGTTGGCGTCGGGCGAGGAAGTGAGATCCCACTGAGTTTCGGTTCCCCATGACACATGTGTCAACCCACCCCCCCAACACCACCCACACACTACCCCCTCACACCCACACCACCTTTACACCCACACTCCACCATCAGCACCACCCCTACTCCCCCTCCCAAACAGACCTCCCCTCCCAAACACACCCCCACTCCCCCTGGCCTGTGGTCCAATCATGCATATTGTCTTGTGTCTTGCAGGACCTGCTGGTGATGGGTCAGGCCCTTATGGTCCCCCGCCCCAAGCCACAGCTATAGCCAGAACCCCAGGTGTCAACCAACGACACAGACTCTGACACGGACGCGGGCATAGACCCGAGGCCGAGGACACCCTGGAGCCCGAGTCCGGTGATGACGTGGATTTCCTATGACAGCTGTCTCCAGTATCCTCCACCATCCCAGAGATGCTCACCTCGGTTGGGCACTTTAGTAAAGAGACTTCTGGGACACTATCTGGCGCGCACCACACATATACTCTGGGACAGGAGGTGGAGGTAGAAACTCCCGAGGGGGCGGACCGTTGGAGAGCAGGCCGACCCCAAGGACTGGCTGCTGTCTAGACGCGTTTCGGCTTCTGGAACAGAGAGTTGCATCGATCGTGGAGATATAGTCGCATAGCCAGGGACTGCATGAGGGGTTGTCGGTGTGTATCCAGCACCTGCAGGCACAGTTGGATGAGTCCAGAAGGAGGTGGTCCTGGCCATGCATGCCAGCCAGGCCAATACCGCAAGGGCCCTTCCAGAGTGGTCCAGGCACCTGAGCTGCTGGAGTACTGCTCGATCATGCTCCTAGTCGCTGCATGGGCGTCGTTGTAGCGGGTCTCCACGTCGGTGTATGGCCTCCAGATAGGCGTCATCAGCCACGACCACAGTGGATAACCCCTGTCACCCAGGAGCCAAACCCCAGTCAGGAATGCGCCTCAAAGAGTCCGGGAATCATCAAGTGTGCTGGGATGAAGGTATCGTGCACATTGCCCGGGTATCAGGTGCAGGCATGCATGATGCGCATCTGTTGGTCCCACACCAGCTGCATGTTTGTTGAATGGAACCCCTTCAGTTTGTGCAGAGTGGCCTGTCAATTACAGGTGCTCAAAGGGTGATATATACCCAGGTACTAATGCTGCAGTACCTGGGGCATTACGGCGATGGTGGCGAATCCCGCTGCCCGGGCATCCTTGTGGGCTAGGTCCACACTGAAATGGATGCATTGTGCTGACTGGGCGTAGAGGGCCTCCATGACGGCGCATATGCACTTGTGCACCGAGCTCTGTGAGAAATGAAATGAAATGAAATATTCTGGACAGGTCCCCACTCGGCGCCTGGAAGGACCCCGTGGCTAAGGGGCAGCATGGTAGCATTGTGGATAGCGTAATTGCTTCACAGCTCCACGGTCCCAGGTTCGATTCCCGGCTGGGTCACTGCCTGTGTGGAGTCTGCACGTCCTCCCCGTGTGTGCGTGGGTTTCCTCCGGGTGCTCCGGTTTCCTCCCACAGTCCAAAGATGTGCGTGTTAGGTGGATTGGCCATGCTAAATTGCCCGTAGTGTCCTAATAAAAGTAAGGTTAAGGGGGGGTTGTTGGGTTACGGGTATAGGGTGGATACGTGGGTTTGAGTAGGGTGATCATGGCTCGGCACAACATTGAGGGCCGAAGGGCCTGTTCTGTGTTGTACTGTTCTATGTTCTAAGTGTAGCAGAGGAGGCCAAAATGATCAAAGCAGGAAAATTAAAATGTTAGATGATTGGAAGCTTCCTATGCTTGCAAACTGAGTGGAGATGTTCCACAAATTAACCGGCCAATTTATCTTTTCTCTCCCCGGTAAAAATATAATCGTCATAATCATAATTCGTATCACAAGTAGGCTTACATTAACACCGCTTTTAAGTTACTGTAAAAATCCCCTAGTCGCCACATTCCGGCACCTGTTCGGGTACACTGAGGGAGAATTCAGAACGTCCAATTCACTGAACAGCAAGTCTTTTGGGACTTGTGGGAGGAAACCGGAGCACCCGGAGGAAACCCAAGCAAACACTGGGAGAACATGCAGACTCCGCACAGACAGTGACCAAAGCCGGGAATCGAACCTGGGACAAGTGGCGGACTGGCCAGTGTGTCAGCTTGCCTGATGGCAAGTGGGCCCCTGATGAAGTGGGCCCCCTATATCAAATAAAAATGTAATAAAGAAACAAACACAGACAACTGTTTTAGTAATAAAAAGGAATAAGAAAAAAAAGAGAACAGGACACAAATAAGCAGTGCATGAAAAGGAACGAAGCAGGGGAGGTAGTGGAAGGATGTGGAATAGGGGGGCCCGGGTCGGGCATAATTAAGGAAATTCCATGTTTTCAGCAAGAGTGTGTGAATTTAAAGATAAAGTTACAATTCGTGATTTGAGATGGTCGGCAACTTCAAAGGATATCAAGCAGTAGTCTTGGTTCAGCCGGTACATCGGTCCGGGGCCCGGAGAGCCAAGAAGGGGCCCGTGAATCTCTGAAGGGCCCTTAAAAATTATAATTAATTAGATAAATAAATCTCCAACTTCTTTCCTGAGATTTGTATTCTAACTTAATAAAATATAATTGTTTTTAAAAATAGCAATACCAAATAAAAATGCAATAAAGAAACAAACAAATAATCACTCAGTGTATGAAGGAATGAAGCAGTGTTAAATGGATGTGAAAAGGAGTGGGGGGGGGGGGAGGGGGGGGGGCTGGTTTACCCGGGTTGGACATAGTTGGAAATCCACGTTTTCAGCAAGTGTGTGAATTTAAAGATAAAGTTACAGTTCGTGATTTGAGATGGTCGGCAACTTGAAAGGATATCAAGCAGTACATAGGGTCGTGAGGTCACCAAAAAGGAGAAGCGGTATCTTTGACCGTGAATCATGAGGTCAAAGATATTGAAGTGATAAGCCATGATCGGTAAACTCAAAGGGTTGCGACTTGTAACACTACACTGGTATCAAACTGGACATGTTAACTTTGGTTGTGGGACCACTCTTAATGTCTTACTATAGTCGGACCAAACTTCTAAATTTCAACAGTTGCCTCAGTTGCTTGCTGGTTTGAACACTGGACAGTGGATTGTCTCCTCTTCTGAAGCTGCATAGGCCACAGTAGTATTGACTAATGAACATAGCCTATTGAAATGTAAGTAAGTTATTTTATATTTTTTATCGAGTAGGGGTTTATCTGGTGTTCCTTCAAGTTATTCTTGCAATCATCAATATTCATTTTTCCCAATGTGGGCTATTTTTAATTACGTTTTTATTTCAGGAATATTACCCCTCCCAGCATGGAAAAGAAAAAGCATAAATCTGGGTCACTAAAATGCAAAGAACAAAAAGAAGCAGAAAGGAAGGAATCAGCCAAGCGATGCAGGCTTATTACAGAGTTTATAATACTACAAGCACAATCCACATCAATATCCAGTTCTGCAACAAATAATCAAGAAGCAAGAAACAATGCTCATGGTGATGATGCAATGACATGCGAGTTACAAGAACAGAGAAGAGCTACTTTTAATGTAGAGACAAATACAAGTGCATCCATTACTAATCAACCCAGGCCCAATATTTCTTCTGGCTTCCTTGTTCCGGTAGTTGCAGTTGCAACATCTGAACACATAGCTTCAACTCGTGACAGGGAATCAGATATTCCGTCAAGCATAAATGACTTGGTTTCTGAAGCACATCCTGTAAATGAAACTACGCAAGAAAATGAAAGATCAATTACTGGAATCTTCCAATATCCATCACGAACAAAGCTAAAACAGTTTTTTGCTGAACATCCACTTCAGCCATTTGATGATCTGCCATTTGATGCTCGTTTGTATGAGAGGAAAATTATAAATGACTTAGTCCCAAGAAAATGGCTAACATATAACAAAGAAAATAGATGCTTATATTGTTCATACTGCCTTTGAGTTTCCCAACACTTGTAATCCATCACCCTTTTTACGTGGCTTTAGTGACTACAGGCGTATTAGCCAGAGCTTGACTTTACATGAATCGACAACAACACATGTCAGAAATGCTCAGCAATATATCAGTGTGGTTAATGATGGCACCTTAGATAACTTTTTTGCAGCATCACTAATTAAAAGGAAAGAAGAAGTATTGAAGCAGAGAAGTATTGTCATGAGGATTATAGACACCATAAAGATGTTAGGCAAGCAAGCACTTCCTTTTTGAGGTCACAGAAATGAATCGGCCTACACTCTAGATAATGAGGTTCTGAATCATGGAAATGTTTTAGCTACAGTGCAGTTGATGGCAAAATATGACCCCATTATGGCAGCTCACGTTTCTGCAGTGCAAAACAAGTCTAAACAAAGAATCAAACGATTAGAGCAACAAGGAAAGGCTCAAAGTAAAGGCCGTGGTGGACTTGTAACATACCTGAGTAAAACAACTATAAACATGTTAATCAAAATTATGAAGAATATGATGCAAGAAAGAATTAGTCATGAAGTTTCTCAAGCAAAATATTATTCTATTCAGGTTGATTCAACACAAGATAATTCATCCATCGATCAGTTTAGCATTATTATTCGGTATGTGCTTAGAGGTATTATCTGTGAGCGACTACTTTCAGTTGTGCCAAGTAATGATGGTACAGGACAGGGATTGAAACATTACAGCATCTTAAAATTGACCCCCAAAAATGTTTATCTGATAGCACAGATGGCGCTGCAAGCTACCATGGCCAGTCTAATGGTTTACAAAGTAAAATTGCTGATGTGGCTGATTAACATGTTCATATATGGTGCTATGCCCATGTCTTGAATTTGGTGATAACTGAAACAACAAAATGTTGTGTGCCTGCAGTTTCTTTTTTCAATTTGCTCCAGAATATAGCAACTTTTGTGAAAGCATCATACAAGAGAGTGGCTGTATGGATAGAAGTTGTTGGAAAACATCTAGGACAAGAAAAAATGAAACGATTAAAGCTAATTGGTGAGACCAGATGGTCAGGAAAATCCAATGCAGCAACAACTATATTTGGACGTTTTGATGATGCGGCTGCCAGTACTTTCGTAAATCTATTGACATGCTTATCAATGATACAAGATTCAGAAAAGTTTGATGCAAAAATAAAACATGAAGCAAATGTTTTACTTCAAAGTCTCCTAAAGTTTGAAACCATATTGACAGCATTTACTTACTTGTATATATTTGAAACTACAACCCCGTTATCAAGTTATCTACAGACAAGTGGTTTAGATATGTTTACTGCATGGAGTTTGGTAGATTCAGCTACAACAAAGTTGAAGGAACAGACAAGAACATTTGATAACGTTCACAGCAAGGCTTTGGAATTTGTAAATAAATGTAATGACAGGATTACACAGATGAATATGGATGAAAATCAAACATTGGAAATTGATGCGTTGGAAACAGCATTGCCAGTTAAGAGGCAGAGGAAGAAGAAAAGAATGGCAGATGAGCTTATTGATGATGAAAGAGATTCCTCAGATTCTCTAGCTGATTTTTGAGTAAATGTGTTTAATCTAATAATGGATCGCATTGTCCAGTCACTAGAATCACGCTTTGTACAACACAAACAGTTGTATAAAGATTTGTCCTGCTTGGACCCAGCAAAGTTTAAAACCATTGCAGAGAAGGGCCTTGAAGATGAAGCATTGGAAGGTATTATTAAACTGTTTCCACAAATCAGCAAAGATCAAGTAATATTGGAATTGTTTTCTTTTGCTTCAAACTTTGATGTATTAAAGCTATTGCTTAATGATGGTGAGAATATGGATTCCAGTTGCAACAATTGTAAAATTTGCAGCACTTGCCCATCGTGTGTACTAAAAATTCTGGCATCCAACAGACTTCATGACAAGGCATATGATAACCTTTATGAACTTTATAAAGTCATCTCCACACTATCAGTTACTCAAGTCCAATGTGAGAGGACATTTTCAAAGCTAAAGATCATAAAGACAAGGTTAAGAAATTTGCTGTCTGAGGAGAATTTGGAATCATACATGTTGCTATCCATTGAAAAGGAACTGTTAGATGAATTGGATGCAGAAGCAATTATTGGCAGATTCGCACAATCATCTAGCGAACACAAACAATTGCTCTTAATATAGTGGACTGCATGCAATCTGTTAATGTGTAAATTGTGCAGTAAACTATTTAAAAATATCAACCAATTACTTTAAAAAAAATTAAAAATTAAAAATTCAATTATAACATTCTGTATTTACATTTGATATCTACTGCCAGTAATATGTACAGTACATGTACACTGTAATTACTAAGAAATACACATCTTTTCCACAAAAATTTTAATTGTACCCTTTTTTCCATATGTATTTTTTGAAAATTTTATTTATTCGTTATGAAAATTAAATGATAGCATTGTAGTTGTGGGTGGGCCCCCTTTGTCTCCTGGCAACCAATATTTTTAGACCCAGTCCGCCACTGCCTGGGACCCTGGTGCTGTGAAGCAACAGTGCTAACCACTGTGCTACCGTGCTGCCCATATGTAGAGGAGACAAAAGAGTGAACAGTGAATACAATATACTAAATTGAGAGAGGTGCAAGTAACTTGGTGTTTCACTTGAAAGGTCTGTTTGGGGGCCTGGATGGTGGCAAGAGCAGGTGTTGGATGTCCTGTGCTTGCATGGGAAAGTGCTGTTGAAAGGGGAGGGGCTGTTCAAGCTGATACTGTCCACTTGCCCATGCAAATGTCTGAATATGTCATCAATACATTACGTGATCGGACTCTTAAAGTAACCTTGATCCAACAAAGAGCAAGGAGATAGAGAAACTGGTGAACTGGTGCGCGACAATAATCTCTCCCTCAATGTCAACAAAATGAAGGAGATTGTCATTGACTTCAGGAAGCCTAGTGGAGAACAAGTCCCTGTCTACATCAATAGGAACAAAGTAGAAAGGGTCAGTCGAGAGCTTCAAGTTTTTAGGTGTCCAGATTACCAACAACCTGTCCTGGTCCCCCCCATGCCGACACTATAATTAAGAAAGTCCACCAACGACTACGTTCTCAGAAGATGAAGGAAGTTTGGCATGTCAGCTACGACCCACACCAACCTTTACAGATGCACCATAGAAAGCATTATTTCTGGTTGTATCACAGCTTGGTATGGAGCCTGCTCTGCCCAAAACCACATGAAACTACAAAAGGTCGAGAATGTAGCCCATCCATTACGCAAACCAGCTTCCCATCCATTGACTCTGTCTACAATTCCCACTGCCTCAAAAAGGCAGCCAGCATAACTAAGGACCCCACCCACCCTGGACATACTCTCTTCCACCTTCTTCCATCAGGAAAAAGGTACAAACGTTTGAGGTCACGTACCAACCGACTCAAGAACAGTTTCTTCCCTGCTGCCATCAGACTTTTGAATGGACCTACCTTGTATTAAGTTGATCTTTTCTCTACACCCTAGCCATGACTGTAACATTACATTCTGTAGTCTCTCCTTCCTTCCCTATGTACGGTATGCATTGTTTATACAACATGTAAGAAACAATACTTTTCACTGTATATCAATACATGTGACAATAATAAATCAAATCAAATCAATTAGGAACAAACAAATCTAATGATTTCCATGAAACCGTTGTCGATTGTCATAAAAACACATCTGATTCACTAATGTCCTTAAGGAAGGAAATCTGCTGTCCTTACCTGGTCTGGCCGATATGTGACTCCAGATCCCCAGCAACCTGGTTGACTTGTAACTATCCCCTCAAGGGCAAATAGGGATGGCCCACATCACATGAACAAATACAAAAATTAAAACATTTAAAATGCTACCATTCCCATCAAGTCAGGGGACTGGCCCTGGTTCAATATGGAGTACAGGAGAGCATGGCAGGAATAGAACCAAGCATACTTCAAAATCAAGCTGATGAAGCTGCAGCATCGGACTAATTGCTTGATAAATAGGAGAATCAGCATTCAATAGACAGAGTTAAACGTTACCACAACCAACAGATCTGATCAAAGCTCTCAGGTCCTGCTCCTTTCAGTCGTTAATGGTGGTGGGCAATTAGCAACTAACAGGAGGAGAAATTTTAATCAATATTTCAATCCTCATTGATGAGAATCCTCAGCAAGAGTTCAAATGCCAAAGTTGAAGCATTTGCAACCTCCTTCAGCCTAAATTGCCAAGTGGATGATCTATCTTGACCTTCTCTTAAAATCCCCAGTATCACAGATGCCAACTTCAGTCAATTCTATTCACATCATGTGATGGTAATAAATAATAATTATTATTATTATCATCAATAAATGACCTTGGACTAAACATGGACAAAAGAGCTGAACTCCAGAACGGAGGTGAAAGTAACTGCCTTTGACATCAAAGCAGAATTTGACTTGAATCCAGCATCAAGGAGTTCTCGTAAAATTGAAGTCAATGAGAATCAAGGGAAAAACTGGTTGGACTCATACCCAGCCCAAAATGTGATTGTGTTTGGCCTCCAACAATCAGCTCAGCCCATGGAAATCACTGAGGAGTACAATAGGGCATTGGCCCAACCATCGTCAGTTGCTTCAATGACTTTACTTCAATCATAAGTTAAGATATGAAAATGTTCAATGATAGTTGCACAGTCTTCAATACTATTTATAATCCTTGCAATACTGAAGCAGCCTGTGTAGGTATACAGCAAGACCTGAATAACATTTTGGCTCAGCTAATAAGTGGCAAGTAACAGTCGTACCCCGTAATAGTCAGGCAATGACCATCTCCAACGCGAGAGAGCCTAACTATTTATCCACCATAGGGGGAGGTAGTGGCATAGTGGTATTAGAGCTGGACTAGTAATGCAGAGACCTGGGTTCAAATCTCACCTTGGCAGATGGTGAAATTTTAATTCAATAAAAATTCACGAATGCCCTTTGGGGAATGAAATCTGTCATCCTTACCTGGTCTGGTCAAAATGTGACTTCAGATCCACAGCAATGTGGTTGACTCTTAAATTCCTTAAATGCCTCATGAATGGACAATAAACAAATGCAGCCGGCAATACCCAAATTCCATGAAATTCAGTGGTAAGTAACTGACTCCTTGAAGCCTATCCATCAAGGTACAAGTCAGGACTGTGATGGGTGAGGGCAGTTCCAACAAAACTCAAAGAGCTCAACACCGTCCTGGACAAAGCATCCTGCTTGACTGACATCCCACCCGCTACATCAAACATTCATTCCTTCCTCCACTTCAAACATGTGACCACTACAGCCGAGAACATCAAGGGCAGCAGATGCTATATATACCTTACCTACAAGTTCCCTTCCAAATCATCCTCCACTGGACAAATATTGCTCTTCCTTCATTGTCACTGTGGCAAAATTGTGAAAAATGAAAATCGCTTATTGTCACGAGTAGGCTTCAATGAAGTTACTGTGAAAAGCCCCTAGTCACCACATTCCGGCGCCTGTTCAGGAGGCTGGTATGGGAATTGAACCATGCTGCTGGCCTGCCTTGGTCTGCTTTAAAAGTCAGCGATTTAGCCCAGTGCTAAACCAGCCCCTCCCTACCTAACAGCACCGAGCGTCTATCTACGCCATGCAGCCTTCAGTGGTTAAGAAGTGGGGCTCACCATGCCCTCTCTCCAGAATTAGGGATGGGCAATAAATGCTGAACTTACCCGTGACATCCACAGCCCATATCCTTTTGAAATCAAAATGTTTATATCCCTCTTCCCATTCAAATCCAAGATTTTAAACACATGGAGCTTTCTATTAGAATTAATCTTCCCAAATAATGATAGATGAATAGACCTCCCTAGTAAGTTTAACCAGTGATTACGAATGAGGAAGACAGCAAATTTGAACCCCAGTCTGTGTTTAATTAGTTGATTTTAGTTGAGACCATAGAAAGAAGCAGTACAACCGGCCTTCACCCTACCAGAGCTTCTGGTCCTGATCAATATCCATTGATTCCTCTGGAAGCGTCTGTGTGGATGTCAGCTGAGGGCAGGATCAGGCTCCGCAGTGATCCATCCTTGCAGTTAATACTTCCAAGCTTGCACATGAAGAATGGGCACTTGAGCGAGATGCTGGAGGGAGACTGGCATCTCTAAAAGTACTCTTTAACAAAGAGTAACCTTTAACAGAACAGAAAATTCAGATGGATCTTTTTGATAAAAAGAAACAAAAGACCCCCAGCCCTGACCAACAGTTGCTGTGTTGCCTTCTTATGACAATTTATACTCAGCTGTTTATCCTTACGAAGCACCAAAACAGGATGAACAATTTACTGTAATTTACCAGGAAATGTACTTTATGTAGAACTATTATATAGAACACAGTGGAATCAGTCCACATATGTTTAACATGCTCATATGTTGGGGGCGATTCTCCGACCCCCACGTCAGGTGGGAGAATCGCGGGAGTGCAGGGCGGTTCACGCCACGCCGCCTTGGCACCCGCACGCGATTCTCCCACCCCCCCAAACGGCGTGTCGCGTTTTGCGACAGGACGCTCGGAGAATCACCGCTCCGGTTACCCATTCATTTAAATACAAGCAGTTTTATTGAAATTGAATTCATCCATTGGGTTTCTGATTGTTCCACCTGTATCCTGTCCGGCAGCAAGAACAGCAGGATACAGGTGTCTTCAGCATTGCTACCTGCTGTGAACACTCTAAATTAGCTTCACAGTAATTGTTCTGTTTGTTCTGATTAAAACTTTGTGCTGGTTGTTCTGGGATTTGCATATGCAGATGTTTCAACAAAGCAAAGTGTGGTGTGTATAAACAGAGATGCTTCTCCATTTGTGTTATTTAAAGGAAGGAGGTTGATCAGGAGTACGAATTCAGGAAAGCAATGTTAATTAGATACTCTTGGACAGACACAGGTTCCTGGCATCACCTGAGCCTGAGGAAGCTAAATGTTATTAATACTCAAAATAAAAGTGGGAACTTAATTAATCTGGAAGCCCCTCACACCTGGGTAATTGACAATGCATTTGTGAGACTCTACAAGTCATGCCACATACACACCCCAGATCTGCAGATGTTTTTCACCAGAATATTGTCAGTGCCTGTGGGTGTGACTACTGAACTGTGCCTCAGGGTCATTTGGGTATCAATCAATTGGCTACACATATTTGCATTTTCTTTGCATTCCAATTGAATATATTCCACACACCCATTGAGTATTAATTTTTTGCCATCTGGCAGGATTTCCAAAGTGCAAAATATCATCAGTTATACACAGATAACTATGAATGTACTTTACCCTCTGTACTACAACATTCTAAACTGGAATTGTCCAGGTGGTTGATATTTTTAGATCTTCATTTTGACACACTTGCCAGCTGATAAGATGGTTCGTCCAATACAGCAGGAGGGTTTATGGGGGGTTTATTGTCCAGAAAGGTTTCTTCGTGTTGTAGCGAGCGGGAATTGCTGTAATGTCACACAGTACCAAGCCAACCTTGATGAGGTTCTGTGGGACATGTCCCGCTCTCAGATGGACATGGCCGAGGCGCTGCGCAGCTTGTCCCAGTCTCAGGTGGGCATTGCCGAAGCACTGGACAGCATGTCCCAGTCACTGAGGGGCATCGCCGAGGGCGCCAACCCGAGGGTGCAGATACTGGGGAATCACTTGTGGTGAGTTATAACCCTAGTAATTCGCACTGTGTTGCATCATATGTATTGTGGCCTTGTGAGCTCTGTATACGAGCCGTTGCCCGGCTCGGCCCATAGGGGGAGATGAGGAGTTTGTACTGGGCTCCACCCTTTGCTCCGCCCATGGCTCCTCCCCCTAACCAGAAGTATAAATATCTGCAGTTGTGAGCCTGCTGCCAGTTCATCTCGTCGCAGGCAGGCTCAGTTGTAAGACTATTAAAACCACTGTTCACTTCCAATCACGTGTCTTGTGAATTGATGGTCTCATCAATTTAATAGTCTTAGGAAACTTGAAGAAAACTACTATGGAATCAGCCCTCAAACCTGACCGACTAGAACTCGACCCCTAGGCTGCAGAGGTGAAATAAATCTTTCTACACTGGCTCAGATGTTTCAAGGCCTACCTGGCTGAATCAAGCACTTCAGAAACTACAGAGGAGCAGAAACTCAGCCTACTGCACGCAAGGGTGAGCCACCGTATCTCTACTCAACTTAATAGTACTACCTCATATACGGAGGCCCTGGCCATGCTCAATTGAATGTATGTGAGGCCCATAAACGATGTCTACGCGCGCCACATTTTTACGACCCGCCACCAGCGCCCCGCGGAGTCGCTGGACAAATTCCTGCGTGATTTAAAAGCCATAGCTCGGGACTGCAATTATCAAGCTGTATCAGCCACCCAGCATATGGAGCTCGCTGTCCGAGATGTGTACGTGGCAGGGCTCAGGCCAAACTATGTGCACCAGCGGTTGCTCAAAAAAGGGGCCCAGAACTTGGAGGACACTGTAGAGTTAGCTACAACCATGGAGGTCTCATTCCACAGCCTCACCTCGTTCCCCGCGGACCAAGCGACCCCATAATGGGCCCCCGACCAGCGACTGCCCCAGGCCTGTGCCGTACGGCCACCCACCCACTACGCCGTACCAGTGTGCCATTTTTGTGGGCAGCCCCAACACCCATGGCAGCACTGCCCGGCCTGCAACGTGACCTGCAGCAGCTGCGGTCGAAAAGGACACTATGCCCGGGTCTGCCTGGCGAAGAAATCCCCCTCTCCAAACTCTCCCGCAACCCAGAGCACTCGCTTCCAAAACTCACAGACTCCACCCGACACGTGCGACTCATAGGGGCCGCCATCTTGGCAACCCTCCTCCACGCGGCCGGCCACATGCGACTCATGGGGGCCGCCATCTTGGGCGCCATCTTCCTCGCTGCCCGCCACGTGCGATCCAAGGGGCGGCCATCTTGGACGCCATCCTCTTCAAACTCTGAAACTCACCTCAAAGACTACGACCTCAGCGGACAGTCATCACGGGGCCACTCCAGCACAGCTGATCGAGCCGCCGACTACCCACAACTCAGCGCGGTCACGTTGGACCAGTCGCGTCCGAAACACCTCCGCAACTCGATGATGACCGTTAAAATCAACGGGTACAGTACAACGTGCCTCTTCGACTCCGGGAGCACCGAGAGCTTTGTACACCCAGATCTGGTAAGACGCTGTTCGCTCCCTATCTTCCCTGCATGGCAAACAATCTCCCTCACTTCAGGCTCACACTCTGTTCACCTCCAAGGGCGCACCATCGCTACCCTAACGATTCAGGGTACCAGCTACTCGAACTTCCAGCTGTACGTACTCCCCGAACTCTGCGCCCCACTCTTACTGGAACTCGACTTCCAGTGCAACCTCAAAAGCCTCACACTCATCTTCGGCGGGCCCCTACCTCCACTCACTATCTGCAGTCTAGCAACGCTAAAAATCAACCCCCCTCCACTCTTTGCCAATCTCACTCCGGACTGCAAACCCATAGTCACTCGCAGCAGGCGGTACAGCCTGCAGGACAGGGTGTTTATCAGAACCGAGGTCCATAGGCTCCTACGTGAGGGGATCATAGAGGCCAGTAATAGCCCCTGGAGAGCTCAAGTGGTAGTCGTCAAGACCGGGGAAAAATTCCGAATGGTAGTGGACTATAGCCAGACCATTAATCACCCCCTGCGCATGTGCTAGAATATGCCGGCCGGTCTGCGCATGCACTGACCCACACCCGTGGTTCTGCGCATGCGCCAACTCGCGTAGTCCCTTCGGCGCCGGCTGAAGCAGCGCCAACCCTCCATCGTCAGACTCGCCCCCGGAAGTGCGGAGAATTCCACAACTTCCGGTCGGCCCGATGCCAGAGTGGTTCACGCTGTTTTTTACGCCAGCATCAGGCCATCACGGCGGAATGGGTGAATTCTGCCCATTGTTAGAGATCAAAGGAAGACTTAGATTGTTAAATTGGGAAGAAGGTGAAAAGTATTTAAAGTGGCGTTAATGGCAGCAGTCTAAGTTTACCATGAGTAGACAAGTCTTCCAAAGTCACAGAAAGGAGTTGATGGTATCTGGTTAGTAATAGTTCCGCTTTAAACTATCCAATTGCAATTCTTCTAAGCTGAAAGTGAGTTGGGCCCTTAAGGAGACCCAATTAGCATTTCTACCTGAATGCGAGGTTAATGCTTTTGTGTTGCCATAGGGAAGAGGGAAATGGAAGCTCTTTTTGAGAACAGGCTACAGGCTTCGCTACAAATCAATGGCCTAAATTTTCCAGTCCCATCCCCCCCCACAACTGTTGGGTTCTCCTGCTGTGGAGGCCACTCGCCATTGGCTGCTGGCAGGATCTTCAGGTCCCACTGAAGTCAATGACAATTTGCATGGCTCGCCTGCCCTGCCAGAGAACCTGTGGCACTGGTCAATGTAGGCAAGACCAGAGGATCCAGCCAGCGGGAAGGGCCAGAAAATCTTAATCAATATCTTTGACAGACAGCAGGTTCCTGTGTAGTCAACCAAGAGAAATACTGCTTGGCTTTATGAACTACCATGGTCAAATGTGTGAGAGAGACAGCCAGCAGCTTCCAAGATTGCTGGGAGATTAATCCTGGCATGACCAATTAAGATGAGCCATTGGAACAAGCTTCACTGTTGGGTGATAGATTTAAGAAACTGGAGACAATCACTCAAAATCAGTCCACAGCAAAATTGGGATACAAGAGCCCATTGCAAGTTGGCAGCAACTATGGATTATTTGCTAAATGGACTATAATTTCCTGGTGAGTGTAGTGGGTGACACATATACAAGGGACTGTCACATTCTATAATTTATAGTATAATTTTCCTATAATAAAAATATAGTGTTTAGTCAATAGTTTTTTCAGTCATCTGTTTCAGTACAAGTTTTAAAATGTGAAAGCTTGACATGGAATGCCAGAAACCTCCCAGCTGGTGCTGTCAGGATGTCAAACAGCCACTCTATTTACCAACCTGGATCACAGAGGTCTATTCCACATATCCACTTGCCAAGGGGCCCAACGGTAGCATTATTTAAAGGACCAGGCATCCAACTTGCGGGTCAGGTAATTTTGAATCACTTCTTCTATTGCAAAATCTCTGCAAGTGCTATGAAATGTTTTTGAAAGTGCAGTAGTGGATTTCTGGACTTGCTATAGAGTGTTGCTATACCCTGGCAGGGGTGGGGGAGAGGGCCGGACTTGTCCACGGTCCTTGACAGTGATTGGAGGTTGCCTACCTCACGATGCACCCTCATCAGTGTTTGCACATATGCCAGCCCATTAAAGACCTCATCTGAGTCCACAGTAACAGACCTCATCAGCGACCTTGCCTTCTGCTGAGCTTTTGCTCAAACTATACTGTACTCCTGGGCTGGATGTAGCCCACGCTTGTCTGGATAACCCACTAAATGCCAATTCAAACTTTATACTAACCTGAATATGCAGTGGTGGTATCTGAACTGGTGCCTGCAAGTATCAGATCAAGTGATGGGGCCACTTCACAGTTTCTCTGTCTCTCTCTCTCTCTCTGTCTCTCTCTCTTCCTCCTGTGTGTCTTGAGACTGGGCAGGCAGCACTTCCTGGGTGTCTGGAAGCAGGATCTCAGAAGAGAAAGGTTGGAATGAAGGAAGGCAGGTTCAATGGAAACAGAGTGATTACACCATCTACAGCCTGTTCATTATGACCAAGAACAGCATAAGGAGCTCTAAAGAAGAGACATACAGACTCAAAATATAAACTCTGTTTCTCTCTCCACTGATGCTACCAGACCTACTGAGTTTTTCCAGCATTTCTTTCCTATTTCAGATTAAGAAGTATTTTGATTTTGTTATAAGAATGAACTGAGCTCGAGAATGAGCAAGATGTAAGAACACATTATCATCTCCAAAGTTCTCAGTGACATTGAATGTCACAGCTGGCTGTGGGGTTCAGAGAACCATGACCTCCATAGGACTTGAGCAGCATGGTAGTACAGTGGTTAGCACAGTTGCTTCACCATTCCAGGGTCCCAGGTTCGATTCCAGGCTTGGATCACAGTCTGTGTGGAGTCTGCACGTTCTCCCCGTGCCTGCGTGGGTTTCCTCCGGTGCTCCGGTTTCCTCCCACATTCCAAACTCATGTAGGTTAGGTTGATTGGCCATGATAAATTGCCCTTAGTGTCCAAAACGGTTAGGAGGGGATATTGGGTTACAGGGACAGGGTGGAGGCGTGGGCTTGAGTGGGGTGCTCTTTCCAAAGGCCAGTGAAGACCCGATGGGCCGAATGGCCTCCTTCTGCATTGTAAATTCTATGATTGTATGACTCAGGAGATGGAACCGTCCTTGTTCCAGCCGGTTCTTCTTTCTCCGTCTTGTTAGCAGTTATCTTGTCCTGAAAGAGAGTAATTGTGTTGCACTGTGTTTGGGTAATGTGCCTGCCATTACTGCATAGCTGGAGGTACATGGAAGAAACAAGTGGATGTGAACCCAATATCATTGCAATGTGTGTGAGGATGAGATGGAGAATTAAACTAGAGCCCTTAGTGCCAGGAGGTGCTGATGGGTGAATTATGGGCGTTGGCTGAAAAACGTGAGAGATTGGTGATGCCATGAGTAGGAGACTTCAGGCGTGATTTAACTAAATGGGAACAAAGTCACACATCGAGCATATTTAGCCAGGTGCTTCCCAGCGCTCACAGTGCCAAGAAACACCCTGCTATTAAACATGCCCCTGGTTATTTAAAGCACGGCCACAAATAGCCCCACTGAGGAGCTTCGCTCACCAGAACTCCCTGACTCAACCCCTTGCCCTCCCCTAGCTCCAACCCATTTTGAGGAGGCCTCTCCCAACACTCACACAGGGCACCCCTGGCCTGATTGCCACCACATGAAAAATGCCAGCTTGGCACCACCAACCTGGCATGCTGGCAGTACCCATGTCAGCTGGCAGTGCCACCTGGCCACCTTGGCAATGCCAGGCTGGCATACAAGTGGCACTGCCAGTCCAGAAGATCCAGGGTGCCCAGGTGGCACCAGCAGTGCCAATATGCCATAAGCCCAGAGGGTAACCACTGGAGGGCCTCCAATTCCCTGGGAGACTCCCAAGAGTGCCATTCTGTCTGGCCCCCGTTTGTGGAGATCAGTACTGAACGGCACTCACCCGAGGTCACCGAGGTGTAGGGAATAGATCCCAATGCCGTGGGTGCCATGGGAAACTGCATGTTAAAGTGAGACTAGCTGTCCCACCCACACTGGGCAGGATTCAGATCACAACGTCTCGTGAGATCATGTTTGGCGTTGCGAGCTGGGTAGATCCCGGGATCAGGGTCTCACAGCTTCTATCAGCCACATTACGCCACGGTGCATTGCCTTTCAGGCGCTTTGTGGCTGTTCAATCATCCCGTCTTTGTAAAGATGCATTCATTGATTTTGATTACTTTCGTAAGGATATTTCTCGAGGCACTGCTTCCAGATCCTTAAAGCCAAACACCAGTACGTGACCTCCTTAACCACCTGCTCCCACTCCTTTCAGAGGGTGATCCTTGAGCGCCTCCATGGCCTCTATTCTCCTGCTCACCACTATGGCCTCCAACTCAGCAGCCCTGAACCTTGTAACCTTTTATCTGCCCTGGCATTCCACTCTTTGTTTAGAATGGCATTCAGCTGCAGTTTTCTGTAACTCAGTGCAAACTCCCTTTAAGAGGGACAGACTGCTTTTAATAAGGTACAGGCACCATGTGTTCGCTGCAAAAGCTACTTAGTTCAGGAAGTGCAGGCTCCACTCAGACCAACATTACAAACAGGCAAATGAGGAGTCAGCACTAGGTTTGCATGCTGCCTCCCTCAAAGGCAATGAAATAGACCGATTTTGAGCCCCAGGTACCTTGATGGATCTGGTGAAATTTTACCATACACATCCAGCCAAGGTATCTAAGCATGTAGTACATTCTTCAGAGCTTTGCTCTTCAAAGAGGATTCTCAGTGCAAATATTAAAGGGGGAAGTGGAAGAAACACAAGATCAGCAGAGTGAGAAGGAACACGAAACATAGCAATTCTTCCCCACCATCATCTATAAATTCCTCTCCAAGTCACACATCATCCTGACATGGAAATATATCACTATGCCTTCACTGTCAGTGCATCACTCTGTAAAATAAAAAAGGACTTCCTAAAAACATTTTGTTTCTCTCCAAATCCTTCTTTAAATATTTCTCACTATGAATCATACGTATTCCAACACATGCTTCACCAAGTAACAGCAGTAGTCTCAGTAAAATGAAATTAATTTTTTGATAAAAACAATTAAAACTTGACCTTCATAATGGATGTGAGAATTAGAAAACTTCTAATCTTGCTTTCACGTTTAGAACAAAGGAAAGTGCAACACAGGAACAGGCCCTTCAGCCCTCCAAGCCTCTGCCGATCAGGATGCCCTATATAAAGAAAAACCTCTGCCCTTACTCGGTCCCTATCTCTCTATTTCCTTCTTCTTCATGTATCCAACCATATTCCTCTTAAATGTTGCTAATGTGCCTGCACCCACCACATCCTCTGGCAGCGCATTCCGGGCGCCCACCACGCTCTGCGTGAAGAACGTACCCCGCACATGTCCCTTAAACTTCCGCCTCTCACGTTGAACCCATGCCCCCTTGTATTTGACACTTCCACCCTCGGAAAAAGCCTCTGAGTATCCACCCAGTCTATGCCTCTCATAATTTTGGAAATAAACTTGGAAATGACTGTTACTCGTTTCAGATAATGCAGACAGTAAAATGGCATACAAAAGTATTAATGTATTTAATTTCCAGAAAGCCTCTCCCAACTGGAAATTATTGGCATTGATGCTTTCCTTTGACCTACCTCAGTCTGCAGTACTGGCAGAGAACAGCAGTAATTTTTCAGAAAATCAGCAGAAACCCTGGAGAAATAGCATAAATTGCAGTTTACTCCATTCCACCAGGATTTTCACTGATCTTCTGTCAGAGCTAAAGTGGGCGATCAGAAGAATGGTGGACTGAGCAAGTTAGGTCGATTAGGGAAGCCTCTCATGTTTGCTGACTGAGGAGCCACAGCAGCAGCCGTCCAAGCTGCATTTTTGTGAGGAGCACTCCCGAAAAATAAAGAGGAACTTCCTTTTGGGATCCTCTTTGGCATGTCACCAGCTGCTATTTGTTGAATTGGGCAGAGGACACGCTCTTGGGGTCCTATTGGCATCGTACGACGTAATTTCAATCATAAACGTGCCAACGTCCTGACTTCAGGTTTCACTGCTCAATGCAAGACTTTGATGAAGGTTACGGCAGTCATGGTAATGGCAGGAATAATGCAGTCGGTTATGACCTCTATTATTTGCAGTGCTTTCTGGTTGCTTTATGTTGGTTTATGCATTTTCTTCAATGCTGTGCTGAATGGTTATAAATTATATTTGTGGATTTCAAACCATCATTTTATGACAGCAGTAAGATAATGAAGGACTAGTCATGGTCAGATACCTTGGAAACTGTGCCTAACCTGCAGAGCTGCTAATCAATTCATAATACAATGTCCAGCACAAGGGAAAAAATATAACTCACACTTAACTACTTTTCAAAGAAGACCTCATCCATTCAACGACACATAGAGGAGTCCCTTCTAGAGAGTGAGGTAAAACACGTATCTACTATCACAAACTGTAAGGAAAGCTCAGTTAAAATTGCAGGCATTGCTTCACATCAATATTGGTGCAAAGGTATCTATTTTGAGCCACAAATCCTATCATTGGTATTTTTCACAGCTTTCTCTCACTCCCATGGCAGACGCTCTTCAAGCTTACAACAAATCACTTTTTCCAGTTTTGGGAACAATCACAGTTTGAGTGCACTACGAAATCATCATCCAAGACGGATTTGCATTTTACGTAAATTTTACAAAAAAGCCTTATTGGAGGCTAAACCTTTTTGATACCTTCGAATTCAAATTTGAAGACCCCACTAGAGCACATGTTAATGTGATCGATGGCACAGCCGATACACAACAGTATAATTCCTTATTTGCCTAATTTGGAGGGATTAAATGGTGCTGTCATGCTTTTCGAATCAACATCGATTTTGCAAAATTTGAGATGGCTGCCATTTTCAATCAGTACCGAAGTGTCAGAGGAGCTGAAACAACATGAAGCAGATTCTCGCATTGAGTGAATTGATTCATCAGCTTGGATAGCGAACCTAGTCATTGCACAAAGCAAAAATAGTGAATTTAGACTATGCGTCAACCTAAATGTGGTCAACAAAGGTGGTCCAGACACATAACTACTTCCTACAATGCAGGAAATACACATAATTTCATGGCTCCACAGTGTTCAAGAAGCTTCACATGGAATGGAACTATCTCCAGATACCGCCTAGCGGAACAAAGTCAATAGCTTAAAGCTTTTGTTACTCATTAAGGTTCAGTACTGCAGAATGACCTATGGACTAAATTCATCACCTATATTGCAGAAGATAATATTTTCAGTCTTGTCAGATGTTGAGCTCAACCTACTTGGTGAAATTGTTGTCCATGGCAGGGAAAAGCAGAACACGAGTTAGGGTTATCAGCAGTGCTCACACGACTCACACAGCACAATTTGATGTTCAACAAGAACAAAAACAAATACACATTCACAGCATCCGAGGTTGATTTCCTAGGGTACAGAGTGACATCAGCTGGAGTAAAGCCTACACATGACAACATCAAAGCCATTCCTGCGCTTTTGACACCTTCTATGTGAAAGAGCTGTTGTCATTCCTCAGTACTACCACTTTTTATCACAAATTTGTTCATAATCACAAAGCCTCTTCATAGAATCATAGAATTTACAGTGCAGAAGGAGGCCATTTGGCCCATTGGGTCTGTACCAACCCTTGTAAAGAGCATGCTACACAAGCCCACACCTCGACCCCCGGATCCCCGTAGCCCAGTAACGTTTTTTGAACACTAAGGGCAATCCACGTAACCTGCACATCTTTGGACTGTGGGAGAAAATTAGAGCACCCGGAGGAAACCCACGAAGACATGGGGAGAATGTGCAGACTCCGCACAGACAGGAATTGAACCTGGGACCCTGGAGCTGTGAGACAACTGTGCTAACCACTGTGCTACCATGCTACATTCAGAAGCTACTGCACAAAGATATACAATGGAAATGGACAATCACACAGCAACAGAGCTACAAGATGACTGTATCATCTCTGCCAGATGATATGTACCAGAAAGGTACATTTTAACCCACATGCAGAAATGTATATCATAACAGAAAATGCAATTGGAGCTGTACCCTCACAATACATTGAAAGAAGCAAACATGCCCATTGTTGGAAACTAAACACAAATACTCTCCTGGAAAATATTAGCCTGTATCGACATTTCTTAACATTCACACATGTATCTCTACAGTAGAAAGTTCACTCCCCACACCAATCACCAAGTGCTGACTACATTGTTAGTGGCGTCATGATCTGACCATCAACTTCTCTTCATCCTCTGATTTTCAGATCCTCTTTATCTGTACAACTTTGAGGTTGAGTAACTTGCAGGTTCACACAATCAAGTAAATAACATGCTTTGCTGTACAACTATTGTTGACAATGCTAATGATAGCAAAGCAGATTGTGGCAACAAAGACCAAGTGAAGGCAGTGATTTTGCAAGTGACTATGAATTTTGTTACACAAGAGCAGTTGAAAGCAGAATCAGCGCTAAACAATGAACTGCAGAAAGTAAGTCAGACCCTAAAAACTGACTAGCCTCATGAAATAAACAGAGAATGTCTTCTACTACAGAACATGCAGTGAACATGCATTGTTTGATGACAACTATACTGAACATGGTACTCGATTGGTTAGCCCAAAAGCGCTACAGCAGCATGTTTTGCATCTTGCCCACGAAGGACCTCAGGTATTGATAAGATGAAGCAATGTGAATATGAAGCAATCTGGTGTTGAACAATAGATCGCCGTCCACAAGAGTTCATCAGAAATTGTGTAGAATGTACACTCTTGTAGAAAAATAGATCAAACAGTGTCAGGCACCTCTAGAACCAGCCCATGGCCAACAAGACAATGGCACCAACTCCAAGTTAATATTTTGGGAGAAGTGCAAGCAGCCCCTAGGAGTCATTGCTTAATAATAAGTTATTCATGATCCACATCGGAAATTGCTGGAAATTAGTGCAACAAATTCCACATCCAAGACTTGGTCACTGACATTTTAGATAAGCTGTTTACAAAGGGGCTTGCTGTGACTATCACTACAGACAATGAACCACAGTTTGTTTCACGACAGTACATGGAGTCCCGAAAAAACTACCATTCAGCACCATCAGATATCATGTTACACCTGCAATCGAGTGGCAGCATCGAACCGTTCAACCCGAGTGACGAAGGACAAACTGAGAACCATATGACAGAGGTGAAAACATTTGGACAATCCTAGTTCATGTATATCAACTTGCCATGAAGTAAGTAAAGTCGCCATAGTCCCAGATTACCATAGGACGCTTTTCACTTTGAGAGGGAGAGCTGTTGGTGGTGATTTAATTGAGGATAACCACACCTCAGTCGACGGGCAAAGTTGAGGAGGCAGGACCTTCATGAATATCCTCAGCCAGTACGAAAATTGAACCCACACTGCTGGCCTCGCTGTGCATCAGGAGCCAACTGTTCAACCAAACCAGCCCCACCATACAACCTGACTGCAAAGACATTAGCTGAATTTATCTTAGATCATAACATTGCATGCTGCTTAAACCATAACCACCATTCAATGGGAATGTTGGAGCAAAGGCTGAAGAACTTGCAAAGTGACAAGGTAAAGCAAAAGCATGCTGAGACAAGCGAACACAAACAATGGAACCATGATTTGAAGGCAGAAATTGGGTTGATATCAAATGACCAAATCACAACCACAAATGTGGATCATTTATATCTGAACCAAGGCAAATCAAGTGATTGCCTGGGACCAAAGCTTATCTATCGAATGACAATGAAAAGTGGAATGCAAGGTAGTGAGCACTGGAGGATATCGCGAGGCCAACGATTATGAGGACACATTTGGGCAGCACGGTTGCACAAATGGATAGCACTGTGGCTTCACAGCGCCAGGGTCCCAGATTAGATTCCCCGCTGGGTCACTGTCTGTGCGGAGTTTGCACATTCTCCCCGTGTCTGCGTGGGTTTCCTCCGGGTGCTCCGGTTTCCTCCTGCAGTCCAAAGACGTGCAGGTTAGGTGGATTGGCCATGATAAATTGCCCTTAGTGACCAAAAAAGGTTACGGGGGTTATTGGGTTACAGGGATAGGGTGGAAGTGAGGGCTTAAGTGGGTTAGTGCAGACTCAATGGGCCGAATGGCCTCCTTCTGCACTGTATGTTCTATGTTCTATTTCCTTGTCCAATGAGTGACCAAGATGTTGACTATCTGCCTCGGAGTTGACTACACAGAATCCACAACTTCAAATTTGTAGATCTCAGAGTTAGTCATCAGAGATCCTTCCATCTCAAAGACTAGTTCTGTGCTTAAGAGAAAATGGACAAGCTGAATTCTTTTTTAAAAAGCTGACTGGACGCACACATGTTTGTTGTTTCGATGATTTCATTAAAACAAGGTCTTTCATTTTACAAGAAATGTCCTCTTCAATTCGACTAGATCAGCCCTCCAACGTCTAACGTCAAGGGCTAGAAGACACGTGTGTGAAACCTGAACTCGTGATATAAACTTCATGCTTTACTGGATCCACGGTTGCTTACGCTGATTTCCGTTTCTTTGACAAGGGGTTTTATGTTTCATACTTAGGACGTACATTCCCCGTCAACCAGCTCAGCATTTAAACCGGTCGAAATTGCAGCATCACGTTTTGCGTAAATGAGAGAAAGGAAATCCCAGTTAAGGACGAAGCAGGAAAGAAAGGCAGAGAATAACTGATGCCATAAAGTAAGGTGGGATCCCCCTCTCCCCCCTGCGTGTGCTACACAACAGGATGAATGATTCAGTCAGACCAATGAATACTGCCTGAATGACGCTATGCTTACAACAAGCAACTAGGCAGTTTCTGCATTCCATTAGCTACTGCATGTTGTTGACATCTCGGGCACATTGGGGAAGAACTTTGGAATTCAGGGTCAGGTTGGACAATTGTGAATGTGTATGAGAAAGAAAAGGGTTTCAGACTAATGGGTTTGTAAAGAATCATTCCAAATATTGTGGACGTTTTCCACGTATCCATCAGAATATGGTGGACACTCGATCTAAGGGCATTTAAATCACTCAACTCGCAGCTGGGTTCCTTCCTCTGTACCTGCTCCTGGAATCCAGTGTACAATTAGACCAGCGACACAAGGTGCAGGCAAGCAAAATGTATGTATAATGGCTAAGAACGTTATCCGTTTTTAAAGGGTTAAATTGAAAATCAAGTGAAGCACTTCGGGTTGGAATGCACAGACTTTACTTCTAAATTGTCCACGGGGTGACGTGGTGTGCAAGTCCCAGGCACTCTCCCACAGAAGCAGTTTCATCAAACCACCGATTCGGTCCCCACTCTAAAATACAAGCTGAGATGGTCGCACAATTCAATGGAGTATAGTAGAGAGCTGGTACCAAAGTCTGTTATCTTTCACCTGATTTCCTGTAATTTACAGTGCAGAAGGAGGCCATTCGGCCCATCCGCGCCTGCACCGGCCATTGGAAAGAAGACCCTACTTAAGCCCATGCCTCCACCCTATCCCCTTAACTCAGTAACCTCACCTAATCTTTTGGACACTAAGGGGCAATTTTATCATGGCCAATCCACCAAACCTGCACATCTTTGGACTGTGGGTGGAAACTGGAGCACCCGAAGGAAACCCACCCAGACACGGGGAGATCGGGCAAACGATTTGTGGACAAAAGGGCAGGAGAGCTGCTTTTCAAAGAGACATCTTCTCCAGCGTGCTGTCCAGAGCTGGGCTCCACAGCATTGCCTTCAGATCTAGAACTTTCAACTTTGGAGAAGGCACAAGGCGGGCGCTGGGGGCTCAGCTCTGGTCATGCACCCCACCTGACTCCCCTCAACCATTGACTCCCGCTGGTCAGAAGAACGGGAATCGAGATTTCTTTCCTCTCGGCCCCGCTCAAGTTAAAATTCCCATCACAGAGGCCCCAGAAGGTGCTATTCTGATCCAGCAATAGGACACGCTGGAGTAGCACATCAGCCTGCAAGGTATCTGTCTACCAGGGAAATCAAAGTCTATAATCATTCATTGGCACGGTCCTGATCAGAAGTATTAACCTCTCTTTCCAGATGCTGAGAGACTTGTACAATGCCAGCGTCTTCTTGTGTTTTTGTTTCGGATGATTAGTGTGTATTGGAGTTCCTGCCTGCACATCAATCTCACTCTTCATCTTATTTCAATGGTGAGTTCCAAGTGCTTGCAGCTTACTGTATCTAGTTCTTGTCTCACTTAAATGAACTCTCCGAGAATTAAAGACACATTTAGTGAACGATACCGTACATTTAGTGAACGATGACTGGAGTTATGGAAAATTCAAGGCCAAATAGCTATGTGGCATTCCTGACACCTCTGTACATGTTTGCACCTGACTGTAGAATACCATCCCAAACCCACAGCTCCACAATTAAAGGACAGGTACCGTAAAGAAGGAATTCTGGGCGAAGGGCAAAAACCAATCGAGCACGTGCCTTCTCTAAACCAACTGCACCCAAATCATGTTCAACCCCACCTCTGAATCAATGTGAATATCGGCAAGATTCCCCAGCAATGAGAGTGTGACCAAACAGTCAATGTGATGAGGGTCAACCCCGCTGCCCCAGAAGGGTAGAGCAGCTCATAGGGAACAAGCCTCACTTTGCAGCCATCAGCAGCAGGCGGACAGGCATTGCCATGTTTGCACACCCATGGTTCCCAGGGATGTGCTTCCCCTGAGAGTCGGGGAAGCTGCATCCGGATCGACCCCCCCCCCCCCCCGGGCCAATACTCAGGCACCGTCAGTGAGTGCAGAAGGCGGATCAGGCTGGCTCCTTATCGCATTGCAGGTTGCGGGACCTGGCCGGACCGCAGATTGGCTGCACCTTTCCATCTTTAGTGCCTACACTTGGAAAGTATTCCATTGGTCGTGAAGACACTTTGCAAGTGCCGAGGTGGCGAAAGGCGCTCTATAAATGCAAGTTCTCTCCTCTTAGTGAAAAGGGGAAGAATCGAATAAACTATTTAATAGAAGCAGATTGTTGGGCTTCCGGGGTCCAACCCCTAAATGCAGGCATGGCTGTGTGTGTGTACAGACACACATTCACAAGCGCGCATATACACACACTCACTCACATACAGATACAGCAGCGGAAGATGGATAGGCGCAAATATTGGACTAAATAGCCGTCACGTGAAGACTCACGTTAAATTATTTCCTGGGGATCCACCCGCATTGTGCGTTCTTCAGCTGAGAACATGAGAAGGGATCAGTCTTAAAGCGGTCATTGGTTCCAGGGTGAGAATGGCCCCATGCTGCTTCATAAAGCTGCGATCATCTCTGGTCAATAGGGCTGAATGAGAGTGCCGGAGACAGATAGCGCATGTCTCACCCCCCCCCCCCCCCCCCGTCAGCCACTAGACGCTCCCAACACCACCATCTTGCATGTGCACCGATCCCAGCGCCACAACATTCAGCTGGACACACACTACTCTGACTGGAGACTGCGGAAAAACATGCCCAGGGTGGATTGTTAGGAGACCGCGCTCTGTCTGCCTCCTCCTTGCTACCAACCTCCATGCCTCTCGATCACATTTAACAGAAGAAGATGAAGCGGATCGGCAGACAAATTGTCTTGCTTTGCTCTGGCTTTTTGGGGCTTGCTCTCGGAGCCTTTCCCACCAGTGTACAAATAGGTAAGATCATCGATCCGATACCTTTTGTTAAAAAAAAACACTAAAGTATTTGCGGCACAATATGAGTGTGTAGTAACAGTCTGTCAATGCTCCCGTGTAAACCCGGCTAGTGCATTTGACAATAGCGAGGATCGCTCTTGCTCAAGAATTTGCGATTAGACATAATATGTGTGTGTTGGAAAAGCGGGAGTTAGTTATTTGGGAAAGGTAGAGTTCCGGGACATGTTGGTCCTTTCCAGTGTTTGGATGGGAGTACTTGGTGCATTTGTATTGTGTTGGAACACTGCAGCAGTTATGCTGCCGAGGAGCTTGGTAATGGGATGCTGCTGGCTCCTTCCTCCTGATGTTGCTGCTGGCCAGATGCTGAAAAAAAGTTCACCCATCTGAGTGGAGATTTTGCTTTTATTCCGTTCGCATTGTGTGCTGTAGATTGTTAAAGCAGTGTAGCATTGCATCAGACTCCAGCAAAGGATATGCATTTTCTGAATCTGTGTGTGTGTGACATGTATGGTCTTTATAATGTTGCTGTTTGGGGGGAGGGAGTTGACAACATATGTTTTCTGTGTACGAACAAGTTCTGGAGCAAGGCGATTCTGCAACATTGCTTAGTTTAAAATGTAAAACGAGTTATCCCGTACATGCTGCAAAGTTAGTTATTAAATCCGTGCCGCTTCCTAGCTGTTGATTTTTTTCATGAGACGGTGCCTATAAATGGTGTTTCCCAATGTGTGGAACGATGTGGGCATCGAATGTCACATAGCAAGGCCGTGTTAATGAGATGCTTCAGGCTCTGCATTCCCTGCAAAATACCGTGCTCCAAAGTTAATATCGGATGTGTGGTCAGTCTTTCTTGTTTCGGTGGCGGCGACGTACATTTCGAAGGGTTATTTGAATGTCTCGATGACTCTGGAAGTTTGCTGCAGATTAAAATAGTGCTTATTCTGCCCCCGGGGGGGGGGGGGGGGGGCTGTTAGTGAGTAATCGATTTGTCCATACTGCCTTCACTGCACGAAGAAGCCACCGAGAATGCTGACGTTATTTAATCTGTAAACATTTTGGTCCGGGATTGGGGGGGGGGGGGGGGGGGGGGGGGGGGGGGGGGGGGGTGACGGTTCCCTGTGTGAGAGTTTAGGGTCCATCTTTCACTCAGAGAGCACCCCCCCCCCTCCCCCCACCCCTCACACACACACACACACACCATCAGTCGGATTACTGAAGACGAAGTGATGAAATGTTCCCTGGAACAATAACACCGCGGTTTGAAAGTGGATCCCTTCCCTCTTCCCTGTTTTGATTGGTCGCAGTGCTGACTGGAGGATTTAGTGGGCTGATAATGCCTTTTCCAAGTTTACTCAAACAGCCACCAACAATATTCATGCAATATTGCTCAGCGTATGTAAAAAAACAAATAAATAAAGGAGAGGTGCTTTGATTTTGTGTTGTCTTTTAACCCAAAGGTCGCTTGTTATTTCTGTAACTACACGATTGGGTCTCCAATGCATTCGGCACATTGAATGGTGGCGCAGAGATTGCTAATGGGATGCTATCAGCTGATTAGACCTCGGTTGCTTCTTCTTTTGTTGTTGTTGCAGGAGGACTCTTCATGAGGTATTCTGATCAGGAATACAGTGCGTTCCGCTTTGCAATTTATCTCCACAACACCAACCCCAACACCACCGAAGCACCTTTCAATTTGGTTCCTCATGTGGACAACATTGAAACGGCCAACAGCTTTGCAGTAACAAATGCCTGTAAGTAGAAACCGCTTTTGAGTCGTTTATTGGATAAAATCGATTGTCACAGGAAAATCCAAGACTGCGGCGAGTGGCCTTTTTAAAAAAAATAGTGAAGCCTTCCTGTTCTGAGCACGTGACTGAAAGGAGTAATTAATACTGGCAGTCAGTAAAAATTGCTTTTAAGCCAGATGCACTAAATGCTGCTTATTTTTCCCGCGTGTGGTGCAGCTAGCGAGTTGGAGAATGGATGTGTTTTTCCTGTAAGCTAGTCCCTGACCAAAAACACTTTGGCTGAATCATTACATTTTATGATGCTATCACGCTTTTCGCTGCTGTAAGGAGAATTAATAAAGGAATTTCCCCCGGAAACTGACCTCTAAATGCTTTGTTACCAACAAACATAGTTTCTGATCAAATAAACTGTTTACTCCTATTTGAGGTTAAAAATAGAAACATCCATTTTGGTTAATAAATAATGAAAAAGGTCTGACATCGCACTTGGGTTTATAAACGTCAGACGAAGGCTAGCCAGCTACCACTGTCAGGGCTAAGTTGTCTGTTTCCGTGCGTTGCTTCACCCATTGCCCCTCTGTATCACGATGGCTTGTTTGCTCTTTGACTCCTACATCTCCCTCTTGATAGTACCTGAACTTGAGTGAGTTCCCCGGATACCAGCACTTATACCATGGCCAAAACAGAACTGGCAGGGTGTCGTAAAACAACAAGGTGTCCACAGCAGAGTATCAACAAATTTAAATGGTTTGCTAAATTTCTGCTTCAGTGGTTTGTCACAATGATGAATTTTCTGCCTCAATTATGATGGTTGTAAAGACAAAAACTGTAGCGGTTTAAACAGCCAGGAGTATTTTAAAAAGCCTATCTTCAGAGAAGGGTTATTCCCATACATGCATTAAAATGAAGATTGTAGAATTTGTAATGAATATACCTAATTTTAATTACATTATAACCTTAAAGGTCCCCGTGTTGTCTTTCACTCATTTTGATGTGTAGTAATAACCTTCATTTGTGTCATGTTTTTGGAACAGAAAAGCACCCAAGGGTGCCTCATAAGGTGTAAGGGAAATGACAGAAACTGAGCCAAGAAAGTCTTGGTCAGAAGTGACTTTTAAGGAAGGTCTTAGGGGAAAGGGAAGAGGTAGACAATTCTGGAGGAGTTTCCAGTACATGCGGCCCAGTACATGGGTAGCAAAAGGCACCACAACCAAGGAGAAGAGAATACAGAAGAGGCAAGTGTCAGGCATTCTCAAAGATCCAGGGTGTGGGTTATTTGAATTTCAGCATGAGGTTATTCAAATAAGGACTTGAGAAATTTAAATGTGAGGATTAGAATTGGAAGATTGTGGCATCGGGGGACTGGAAGCCAATATGGTTAATGGAGAGCAAAGACAATGGATATGCATGTCATGGTGTAGCATGGAACATGAGGTTCCAAATAGTCTGGCTCAGCCTGAGGCAGTTATCTAGGAAGGGGATCAGGTCATTGACAGGAAATCAAAGTTTGTGCTGATGGTTATGATCACTGGATCCTTCTGGTGGAAGGAGAAAAACATGGCTCACCCATCTGGATGATGAAGAAGCAGTTTCCCAAATAGAGGTATTGAAAGAAATGTCAGAGCGGTAGAGTTGGATAACATCAGCATACATGTGCAACTGATGCATGTCTGCAGTTAATGATACAATAGGACAGTATTGAGCGAGGAAGATGAGAGGACCAAGGATAGATTCAATGCTGACTTCTGAATCAATAGTGAAAGAATGGGAGGAAAAGCCCTTCTTGAGCTGCTCCAGCCATGGTAAGATAGATAATAATGGAACAAGTAACCCACCGACCCAGGCAACAGAGGGAGGTGTCGGAGAAGGATGAAGTAATTAACTGGGTTGAAGAAAGCAGAGAGAGCAAAGGGACATAATGCATGGTGCTCAACCTTATCATTTGGTCAATTTCTCTGGTACTTGAAATAATTTTTGGGTATTTTTGAGAGGAATTAATCAACTTTGTAAAATGAACAGTTATAAGAAATAGAGATTTTACAACATGAGTTCTGATTTTAACAAAACATTCTGAGTGGTATTGTCACATTTTGAAACATGGGCACTTAATAATGCAGCAGTGATGATGACAGGAAAAGAGTGTGTCCAATGCCCCTTTGTAGATGAGATGATAAATACATCTGAAAAACGGAATTCAGATTAAACTTTCTTAGTGCCATACTGACATTTCAATTCCCAATGGAGGCATGAAAACCCAAAACGTGGGCATCAGAGTGTGGCATGCTGGGTTGCAGACATTTCTCCACCTTTGGGCCATTTTCAATCCAGGATGAGTCGGGAGAGGTGTTGTCAAGCACCTATCATAATTATTTTATGACCTCTTAAGGCCACTCAGCATGCAAGTCCTCCACTGAAGCCAAAGTAGAGATGGTCTCCCGATGGCAGACAGGAGTGGAGAGTGTGCCAATGCTGCATCCTGTGAGGAAACTCCCCCTCCCATCTTGCACCAGTCAAAGTCACTGGACCACTAGCTGCATCTGCTTGCCATCCTGTCGTGGGCTGGCCCTTTACAATAAGGCCTGGCAGCTATGACCTTTTTGAAGTTAAATCTTTTAAATCTTCTCTTCTGAGGACATGTTCTTACCTGCATCAGCAGCTTCCACCTCAGATGGTGGAGGGATATGGACTGGCCTCTGAATGGCTCTCCAGCCTTGCGGATTTGCTTTCTTTCCTCAATTTGGTGCAAGCTTACCCCGGACTTCTAATTGGCTGCCTTTGTTGAAATTGCATTGAGCATCTGGCACCGATGCAACGCAAGGTCAGGATTTGGATATTCACCCAACACGGTCCGACTCCCCAAAACAAAACTCCAGCCCCTTGTAAGTAACTGAATCAGCCATATTCTGGAAGATCTCATCTTTTATCCCTATTTTGTGATTATGTGGCTAATATAAGATGGACTACGGGGCTAATTCTACAGTTGATCGCCACACCCCATGCTCAGGAGGAGAATATCAGGTAGAGCCCCTGCAGGACTTCTTGCCAGAAACACATGAATGATGTCAGGTGACTGGTTGAAGCTTGTTTATGAGACTGCTCACAGTTAAGCCGCCTGCGACAAACACTAGCAAGGCTTGTATGTGAATAATGGCATGTGGACATGTGTACTGGAGAGTGATCAATGGCTGTGGAACTGAATTCAGCTAAGTGTATGGTGAGGAGGTAGAAATTGGTAAGAAAAATAATAAAATAAAGAATATCTTTTGTTTTCAGGATCACTGCATTTCCATTTATGGTATCTTTACCAATACCACTTGGGCTATGAAAGTAAATAATTTTCTTAAACTGTCTTCATCAATGTACCTTCAAATTCATCCTTTACTGGACTACAGGTTTATTCACATCAACCTCTGGTAATAGCATCAAGTATTATAGATGTCCCTTAAACCCTATCACTCTGATCAAGCTTTAGGTCATCTACCCTAGTATCTCATTATGGCCTTTGGTTTTATAACACTTCTGTACAGCAGCTTGGGGTGTTTTGTCACGTTAAAAAGACTTTATAATTTCAAGTTGTAAGAAGAAATGAGAAAACACAAAAATGTACTTACACTATCTTGTTTCTGATCAGAATCTCCAATAATTCCCAGTACTTATGATAGGAAAATAACCAAGCAAGGGGCGCCTGCCTGGGAGATATTAGCCATTATCCTCCGGGTGCTCTGGTTTCCTCCCACAGTTCAAAGATGTGCAGGTTAGACGAATTGGCCATGATAAATTGTCCCTTAGAGTCCAAAATGTTAGGTGGGGTTACTGGGTTATGGGGATAGGGTGGAGACATGGCCTTATGTACGGTCTTCTTTCCAAGGGCCTGCGCAGACTCAGTGAGCTGAATCACCTCCTTCTGCACTGTAAATTCTGTGATTTTCTGAGGCACAAATTCTTGCTTGTCAGTTTAAACTATCAAATAAATAAGAATTTAGAACTGCTGTAACAATGTTTGGGGTGCTAATTGTCAGTCCTTTTATTAACTCTTTTTATAAAGCAGCATTAGAACTTCTCAGCCACAACACGTGGACACTTTGATTAATCTAACTGGATCTGAATTGGCCCAATAGAGCTCTCATATTTGACACCTTGATGAAGTAGCAGTAATCATTTCTTCTTTCAGTGCAAGAAACCAATTAGCCTCCAATGCAATTGAAAGAGATCAACTCATCTTGATTTGCGTTTGCCAATGGTTAAGAACCTGTCCCTGTAGGAAACTTGCACATTAGGTGCTAACAAAGCTATGCAACACAATGGTGCAAGTTCAGGCAAAATTATTTCTTCTTCTGTGCATGTGCATCGCAATGAACAAGTATAAGAACAGGACAAACACAAATTTAAACACAAAAATATAGAAACCAACTGGCAAACATGTATATAGTGGCCATCACATGCAAATAAAACCATTGCAAAAGGGAAATACCTATGTAAATTAGACAGTGGACTCATAATTACATTTAAGAAAACACTCAGCGATTTAGCTTCCACTTTGTAATCCAGCCATTCTCCAACAGGAATTGTTGACTATTGAGTTTGACAATACAAACTATTTTAGCTACAAGCACTAATTTTTTTAAAAATGGCTTGCATTCATTCACACAATGGGCGGGATTCTCCTCTACTCGGCGGGGCGGGCCGTACTGGTGCCAAGGACTGGCGTGAACCACTTCGGCGTTGAGCTGCCCGGAAGGTGTGGAATCCTCACACCTTCGGGGGCTAGGCCAGTGCCGGTGGGGTTGGCGGCGCCAGTGGCACGGAAGGGCGTCCGCCAGCCGGTGCGAGTTGGTGCATGCGGGGGAGCACCAGCATGTGCTGGTGTCATCCCAGCGCATGCGCAGGGGGGTTCTTCTCCACGCCGGCCATGGCGGAGGCTGACAGCAGCCAGCGCAGAGGGAAAGACTGCCCTATGGCACAGGCCCGCCCGCGGATCGTGGGCCAGGCCACCATGGGGGAACCCCCCAGGGCCAGATCCCCCCCCCCCCCCCCCCCCCCCCCAAGGCATCTGCAGGCCGCCCTCGGATCCAGGTCCTACCAGTACGGACCTGGTTTGATTTACGTCGGCGAGACCGGCCGAAAAAGGGCAGCCACTCGGCCCATCGGCGGGGGGGGGGGGGGGGGGGGGGCACTGCCAACGGCCCCCGACCAGCACGACACGATTCCCGCCCCCACTGAAAAACCGGCGCCGGAGAATTCGGCAGCCGATGTCCCCGGCGATTCTCCGACCCGGTGGGGGGTTGGAGAATCAGATAAATGTATTCAAATGTGTCACATTTGGTAAATAAAGATATATCACCATTCAATAACCGAGAAAGAAAAGCACTCTTGTCAACAAAACACTCACATTTAGATTTTATTTTCAAATTTCACAAAAAACTGTGCTAAAAAATTAAAGTACATATACATACACCGTATGAGTATTACCATTAAGTACTGTGATCACAAAGTGTGTTCCTTTATTTACTAATTGTTTCCATGTTATTATTGAGCTTTACTGAGATTTTACTGATACCATGCTTTTTAGTGCCTTGGTGAAGCTTTGCTTCCATATCGCAGACTTGAAATAGTCGGTATAGTTAAACTTTAAACAATTTATTAAAAATCATTTACAAAGACCTCGAAAATAAGCACATGCTATTCAGGACATATTTTATTCTGTGCCTAACTGTCTTGGAGCCTCTTGGTCATCTGGTTACAGATGTCACTCATTCATCATTAATATCATCATGATCTCATTAGCATATCCATAAACCCATTACTCTACACTAATCAACAACTAAATTAGTCATACTTGGGTTCCCACTTAACTACATGTGGGTTGTGTATAATATTTTGGACAACATGCACAAATCCTTCCACGTTGGGCTTCGCACCATATCATTACCAACAGAAGAGGCTTTAGATGTCTCAACTCCAGTTCACTCCCTATAGATCTCTGCCTTCTCTCTTGCAATTCCTGTGTCTTTCAAATTGTCCTTGTAGTCCTTAATATTTCTCAGCATCTTCCATATGAAGTGCTTTGGTTGCAATACAAATCCAAGTTTTGTAAAGAAAAAGTAGCATTATGTTACCATGTAAAGAGACGATAGATGATACCTGAGACAGATGTTGACAAATATGAGAAAACATGCACAAAATAACACAGATGACATGTCCATACAAAGTTATGACAAGACTTCAGACCATTTAGGGACATAACATTCACAATCTTAGAAGACCTCGAACCACAGAACCGCAGAACTGTGTGCATACAACACATCAAGGCAAACAGAATGTCCATGTAGATGAAAATGGACAGTAATCTCGCCTGAAACACAATTAAATCCAATAAGGAATTCAAGAGAATTGCCTAAGAAGTAGTTAGGATGTGGAATGTACTACCACATGAAGCAGTAATTTGTTTTTTGTTCTGGGATTTGAGCCTCACTGATGAGGTAGCATTTATTGCTCATCCTTGGATGTTGCAGGGATGGTAGAAGTGAGTCACCTTCATGCCACAATCAGTGTGGTGTTGGTTGGGGGAGTTCCAGGATTTAGACCCAACAGGGATGATTCCAAGTCACGATGGTGTGTGAATTTGAGGAGATCTTGCTGGTGGTGTGTTCCCATACAATGCTATCCTTATCTATCTATCCGATAAAGGATGTGCGTTTGGAAGGAACTGTCAAAGAAACAGGCGTTGGCGAAATGGTATTAACACTGGACTAGTTAACCAGAGATCCTAGATTCAAATCCCGGCACTGCAGTTGGTGAAATTTGAATTCAATTTTTAAAATCTGGAATTAAGAGCCTAATGATGACTGTGAAACCATTGTCGATTGTGGTAAAAACCAATCTGGTTCACTAATGTTCTTTAGGGAAAGAAAGCTACTGCCCTTACCTGGTCTGGCCTACATGTGACTCCAAGCCCACAATGATGTGGTTGACTCTTAACTGCCCACTCAAGAGCAATTAGGGATGCGGAATAAATGCTGAGCCAGCCAGCAATGCCCACATCCCAAGAACAAATAAATAAAAAACCAAGTTGCGGCAGTGCATCTTGTGGATAATGCAACTGTAATCATGGTGCACCAGTCATAGAGAAAGTTAAAGATGGTGAATGGAGTGTCAATCAAGTCGAACACATAGGGCGAGATTCTCCGCAAATGTGGAGAATCGTAAAGGCTGCCGTGGGACAGGCCATGACCCACGGCAGCCTTCAGGCCCACTTCCGGGGCTGATTCTCCCCCCCGGGCAGGGCTAGGAGCGCGGCCCCCGTGTGTCACGGCGGCGCGGCCTTGACGATGGTCATCAAGCATCACGGCGGCTGACGTGGCCGATGATGTCGGCCGCGCATGGGCAGGTTGAACAACGCCAACCCACGCATGTGCAGTTGGCGCCTTTTCCCGCAGCCGCCCCGCAAGACGTGGCGGCTTTATCTTGCGGGGCGGCAGAGGGAAAAGAGTGCGTCCATTACGGACGCACGGCCCGCGATCGGTGGGCACTGATCACGGGCCTATGCCCTCCTTGGCACGGCCGTGGTACTGCCGTGCCAATCGGGCCCCCAAATGCCCCAAATGGGCATCTGGTGCCCGTTTCACGACGGCAGCGAGCAGGTGTGTTTGCTGCTGTGTTGAAACGGGCGTGAAGGCCCGGCCACTCGGCCCGGCCGCTCGGCCCATCGGCCTCGGAGAATCGCCGCTCGCAGTAAAAAACGGCGAGTGCCGATTCGTGGCATGGGTCGGGCGTGGGGGGGGCGGAGAATCGCGCCCATAGTCTTGAATAGTTTCAAGTTTCCTGAGTATTGTTGGAGCTGCACTCATGCAGGGAAGTGGGGGTATTCCATTGTAAATGATGGAAAGGCTTTGGAGAGTCAGGAAGTAAGTAATTGATGCAAACTACCTAGTCCCTGACCTCGTGCAGCCACAATATTTACATGTCTGATCCAGTTAAGTTTTTGGTCAATAGTGACCTTCAGATTTTTATGATGGGGGATATAGTGATGCATTCACAATGTACTGTGAAGGGCAAATGATTAAATTCTCTCTTGCTGCTGATGGCCATCACAAATCTTACTTGCTATTTATCAGCCAATGCCTGAATGTTTTCGAGGTATTGTGTGCAGCTATGGACTGTTTCAAATGAATGCAATTGAACACTGCAGTTACGGAGAAGCTAGATAAGTACCTGAGACAGGAAGGGAGTGTGGGGTACACTGACAGGGTTAGATATAATGGAATGGGAGGAGGGTGATCTGGAACATTAAAATAAGAACAGACAAGCTGGGCCAAATGGCCTTTTCCTACACTGTAAAATCTCTATGAATATACACTATTCAATACTTGTCCGTATGTACATGACATAGAGAAAATAACACAGATACTTGTACTACGGTGCAAAATTGATTTTACCAATGTGTCTGTTTTTAACTTTGTCCTTTGTGAAATTTGGGAGCAGTCAAGTGACTTTCATTAAGTGGCTGCTGCATTTTCCAAAAATATTGCAAAGCTAATGTAAACAAACTGACAATGCAATGAACATAACACTTGTCCCTTAAGCCAAAGCTGACCAGAATCCTAAAAAAGATCAATTGTCTGATCGCTGGAGGACACTGGCATTCATGTGATTGAATCTACTGCAATGACTTGCATTTCCAAAACCCGAGTGTACCAACTACTGTCCAAATAAAAACTGAAGAAGACCATTTTGTAGTATTCCATCAGCCACATACATTAAACAAAACCCACTGGTTTTGTGATGTAACATTCACTGTTCAGGGATCTCTGGTCTGAATGGCAATTGAGTTCCTTCATCGCATTCCAACCCCAGGGGTTCCATTTGGTCTGATTCCACTGCTCAATGCTTAAACCGTCAGGCATATTTTAGTGGCTAGTAGACCCAAAGGAGACTTTAGGGATACAGCAGTGGGAAGAGTCCTAAAGACCCAGAGCTGGTGAGCCAAATGAAATAATTTTCAATTGATCCATGAGTGGTTTGTACCTCTAATCTACGTTTTGCATAAACAACAACTTACTGCATCTTTCCACCACATCTGCGGGGTAATATAATCTGAAAGCCATGCTGAATTGTAAGTGTGTGTATATATATATATATCTATATATATGCATTTTATTACCCTTTATTATCATTAACAGTACAATGGTTTTAGACTGTCAAAACGTCTAACACCTGGAATTTTCAATAATTCAAGGGTTCTTTTTGGTTTTAATGCCTACAATTAGTTTGAATTATTTTATGATCCTTGGCTGAATATGAGAATACTACAGTGACTTTTTGTTAGTCACAGTTGTCCATCTTTGAAAAATAGCTTCATGCTATTGGGCAGCACGGTAGCATAGTTGTTAGCACAGTTGCTTCACAGCTCCAGGGTCCCAGGTTCGATTCCCGGCTGGGTCACTGTCTGTGTCCCGGAGTCTGCACCTTCCCCCCTTTTCTGCAAGGGTTTCCTTCGGGTGCTCTGGTTTCCTCCCGCAGTCCAAAGATGTGCAGGTTAGATGGATTGGCCATGCTAAATTGCCCTTAGTGTCCAATAAGGTTAAGTGGGGGTTACGGGGATAGGGTAGATGCGTGGGCTTGAGTAGGGTGCTCTTTGTAAGGGCTGGTGCAGACTCGATGGGCCAAATAGCCTCCTTCTGCACTGTAAATTCAAAGCTTTATCATGGGCGGCACGGTTGCACAGTGGCTAGCACTGCTGCCTCGCAACACCAATGACCTGGGTTCAATTCCACCTTTGCGTTGAGTTTGTACGTTCTCCCCGTGTCTGCGTGGAATTCCTCCGGGTGCTCTGGTTTCCTCCCACAGTCCAGAGATGTGCAGGAGAGGTAATTTGGCTGTGCTGAAATTGCCCCTTAGTGTCCAGGGATGTGCAGGTTGACTGCATTTTAATTCGGTAAACCCTGTGTCATAGCTAATTGTGCAAGTAGCACATTGATTCAGGAACTGTTGGTTCTTCCCAAAACTATTTGTGATACTTGTAATACTTTAACAATCAGTAGAACGTCAAAACTATCATTGCAATATGCAATTTTAAAGCTAGTCAAATTTGCCTCCAAAATGATGTGTTGGATGTAAGATGAGTCTCTGCTGGCACAACTAGAAAGCAGAAATGAAAAATGATGTTAAACATCATCAGCATATTGTCCTTTGGAACTAGTGGTTGCAACTACATCATGCTTATAGATGGGCATCTATCTCAAAGATTTGAAGTCAGATTGAGTTGCTGCAGGGCATTGTATTTGAATGGGAATGGCGCCTATTCAGAAAACATAAGAAGCTAAGAAAGACTTGAAGACGTATTTGAAATTGGAGACCTAAAATGTTGCGCTAGGCAATCAGAATATCTGAATGTAAGTTTGGTTACAATCATGCAGTGCTGCTATCCATTGTTGGACTGCTTTTCTCACCTTTCAATTCATTGAGCTGTCACGTACCTTACTTCAGGGAGGACTGTTGTAGATAGCAGAACTCCACATCTATAACATGAAATTGTATTCAGTTGTTTTTTTTTTGTGTTCTACATGAAATTTTGAAGCCTTCAATCTTTATCTTAGTTTCCAAAACCTCTGCAGTTTTTTATGAGAAAGATGCAGCCACAATTTGAAACTATACCACCCTGCAACCACTTAATCTCACTGTGCCTTTAATCAAAGCTTTCGGACAGACCATAATTACAGTTTTGTGCCCATAATGCATCAGGACACAGATGACTTCAAAGGAGAAAACAGCGCTGGAGTTCTAAAATGTAAATGGCAAAACCACTCTGTGGATAAAGATTAGCTGCTGAATTCACACTCCTAATGGGATTCATTCTAAAGGAATTTGCTTTTTGGGAACCAAGATCGATAATGGGAAATCTAAGCGATTGCACGCTTGCAGCACTGCACTCCACTTTTGGGAGCTGATTTCATGAATTGAGGTCAAAAAGTTCACCCCGATGAATATCCAATATTCACATATCCGCTCGACGAACAAGCGAGTATTTTCAAAACACAAATGAGTTTTCCCTTCCAAGGGAGAAAATGTAATTGCTCGGCCCAACACCTTTCCGAACAATTTGCCTGGACTTCACTCTTCAGCCGTGGAAATAGGCAGGTATTTTAAGATGTAGACACAGGAAATTCGAGCTAATCCCATGTTGTTATTGAGATTACTGCATAAAGGAGAATGTTTTGCTCAGGGGAGATGGGTAGAATTGCATGGCATGCCATGTGATTGTGAAGTCTACACTGCTTAACCACAAAGGCAAAGGAAACAGTTGCTCTCTTTCAAGTTTGATTCATAATTCATATTACAATTAGGAATATAGGAATACAAGTAGCAAACTCATGTTTTGCTGAAGAATATATGAATGGGAAAGTAACTTTGAAGTTTTGCTCTTGTATTTGTAATTTCAGTTCTCAAGACACATCGATAATGTCCAGACACAAGTGGGCTGGATTCTCCAAAAATGGGACTATGTCCCCACGCCAACGTAAAAACGCTGGAGTTTAACTCTAGAGATTCCTTCAAAACATTAGCAGCTATTCACCTACCTGCAGGGGGCTGGCAGTGCACCGGAGTGCTTCGTGCAGCTTCAGATAGGGGCCCCCGCACTTCTGGTTCCGAGTCCGTGCGTGCGCACAACGGCAGCCTCCGTCGGCCGCGCCGAACGCTATGACGGACTCAGCGGCCTGGACGAGGAAAGAAGGTCCCAACGATCGGCCCCGCGGCGCGACATATTACACGCCCAATCGCCACCCAGGCCGCCCATTAGGCCCCCCAGTACTTGATTCCTCCACCCTCACCAGGGTCCGCGACAGCCACCCGAGGTTCCCAACGGCGAATACATGGCGCGAACCACGGCGTTGGGAACTCAGCCAGTTTTGCCTGGATAACCGTGGGGAGGGCGCCTCTGTGGACTCCCTCTGTGGCTCCCCCAGCCGCGTAATCCGCGTGCGTGTGATTTTCCAGGAACCGGAGAATCGCGGGAGTGGCGCCGGCTACGATTCTTGCAAAAACGGGGATTCTCCGCCACCGTGCCGAACGCGATTTCGGTGTAGGGCTGCAGAGAATCCAGCCCAAGTGTATTTAGAGAGATGAGCTTTGCTCTCAAAAAAGATGAAGAGGAATATTTTTCTTCACTCATTACTTTCAACAAAAAATTAGAAGGGAGGATAAAGCCTGATGACTCCATTTTTCTCCATTTGTTAATTTCTCTGTAAAATAAACAGAGATTAAAGTAAGAAAATAGAGAAAGTATAACCTTTCAGAATTTAGATATTCAAAAATCTGGTACTAATAATGAATCCTTATAAAAGTGAATGAGGTCAGAGTGGTGTCTGCACTCCCAAGTGACCCATCTTGGACTTTTGTGGTTAATTGGTAAACACATATATTTGTATCTGTGAAGACAAAGGAATGCTTTTTTATAATCCACTAAGTAAAATAAATCAGCAGGACACCTTGGGTAGGTCACTGAAATGCAATGTGGCTGATAGAGGCCAGAAGACCCGTTCCCGGGATCTACCCAGCTCTCAACACCTCATGTGATCTAACGCAATCTTGTGAGACGATGAGATGGGAACCCTGCCCATTGTGGGCAGGTTCAACTTTTGACAAATCTGCATATTAGAGCGAACAGTTAGTCTCACTTTGATATGCAGATTCCCCAGACACCCAAGGTGTTGGGATCTATCCCCATTGCCTCGGAGACCTCGGGTGAGCGCTGTTCAGCACTGGTCTCCACAAACGGGGACCAGATGGAACGGCACTCGTGGAGGTTGCCCAGGAGATTGGAGGCCCCCAGGTGCTTGCCCTCTGGGCAGGGTGGCACACTGGACACTGCCACCCTGGCAGTGCCACTTGGGTCAAGCCTGGCACTGCCAGCTGGCAGGAGCACTGCCAGGGTACCAGGTTGGCACTGCTACAATGCAAAGCTGACATTTTGTGTGCAGCGGTGATCGGGCTGGGGATGCCCTGCATGGATACTGGGGGAGGTTATGGGGAAGGGCCCTGGTGCCCCTTCATAGTGAGTTAGGGCTAGGATGGGGGGGAGGGGTTTGGTGGTTGTGTCCGGACCTCCAGAGATCTCGCTAGACCAAGGAGTTCCGGCAAGCAGCGTTTCTCAGTACAGAGATCAGGCTATGTGTGGCTTTGGCCGTGCGTTCCCTGCTGAGGCCCCCTATCTAAATGGGAGCATGTTAAATAGCGGGGTGTTTCTCAACTCTGCAAGTGCTGGGAAACACATGGCTAAACGCACTCGCTAAGGTATTTTGTTCCCATTTAGCTAAATCGCGCCCCTTGTATCCTTGAATGTTAGTATTACTCAAACACTAGAAAAGAGAGAATCTATGATCAGGGCATAAATTAATCCCGATTCCAGGCTAATTCACTTAAAAATTTGTTTAATGGAACTGGTATACTATATCATTTGCAGCAATTAACATGTATGTGTCTCTGTGACTGTGTCGGTACAAATGCATGCATGTTTTTTTTAATACATTTAGAATACCCAATTCATTTTTTCCAATAAAGGGGCAATTTAGAGTGGCCATTCCACCTATCCTGCACATCTTTGGGTTGTGGGGGCGAAACCCATGCAGACATGGGGAGAATGTGCAAACTCCACACGGACAGTGACCTACGGGCGGGATCGAACCTGGGATCTTGGTGCTGTGAGGCAGCAGTGCTAATCACTGCACCACTGTGCTGCCCCTAAATGCATGCATCTTTGTCAGTGTGCCCCTGAGTGCGTGACTACATGCCTGTGTGTTTATACATGCGTCAGAACTTTGGGTACATCAGCTGTCGGCAGGAATTCGCAGCCACTAACGTCATGAGGTTTCAGAAGTTTCAAAGCAGATGCCAGCCCTGTAAACAAGGCTTCAGCAGAGATCATCACTGCACCACCGGAAAGGGACAATTTCATGTGTGGTATTTGTGGCGTGCTTTGCCTTTCCAGGTCATCTTGTTCAGCCATCAAAGGAAACACAGAAGATGGCCTCATCTGACTGTCCCAAAGTTCTCAAGGTGCATTGCCATCATCCCTCATCTCAATCATTCGTACTGTGGATCCAAATCGAGTCTTCTTTATTGGGCTCAGACCAGTAACTGTAGAAACCATGAATCACAATTTTAAAGTCATTTGAAATATTGGTACAAAGTAATTTAAAGATAAAGAAGATCAGGACTCATCGTGTTCACCTATAAAAGTGAATCGGATGGGCATGATGTCTGCACTCCTAGTGACCCACATTGGACTTTTGTTTTTAATTGGTAAACACATAAATTTTGATCTCATGAAGACAAAGGACACATGATGAAACAATAATGGAATATTTTTCTCCCCACTTATGATAGAACTATGGGGCTGGTTTAGCACTGGGCTAAATCGCTAGCTTTTAAAGCAAACCAAGGCAGGCCAGCAGCACGGTTCGATTCCTGTACCAGCCTCCCCAAACAGGTGCCGGAATGTGGCGACTCGGGGCTTTTCACTGTAACTTCATTTGAGGCCTACTTGTGACAATAAGCGATTTTCATTTCATTTCATTCAACTAATCTCCAGCAATTTGTTTGTAACAGACCCAGGCATGATCTGAGGGAATCCCAAATGGACGGTTTTGGCAATTATATTTCCAAAGTCAGTTTTTTCTCCACACTCCCCTCCTCCCCCACATACACTGACTGCATGTCACGTCTCAAATATGCTTGGTTATTATTATAAAACCTGTAATAATGTTAGTTTGCTAATGTTAACCAGTCTGTGTGTGATGTATGATTCCTGCTTTGATTTCCTGTAAAGGAATAAAGTCTGCACAATAAGGGCAGAGTTAGCATTGGGATAGCTTGCATCCAAACTCTACATGAGTTAGGGATACTGCTAAATTTGCCAAGTCTTTTTTTAAGGCATTCCTGGCAGCTACTTTAAACAGGTGTTGGGCCCCTTCTTGCTTATTTTTGTGTGCAGGTTTATCACCTGTTTTAAAATGCTTTTTATCCAAATTGGGCTACCTTGAAAAGTCTGTTTCCTGCAGCATTCCCAAAGACTGTTGCTGACTCATGGTTGTATGCCTCTTTCTTGCGATGGCTCAAGATTCATCCTGCTGAAGTTGGCAAGTTGTGTTTGAGGGCACGACAATGCTGGCCGCTCTTACACAAATGATTGAAATGAGGGTGAAGGCCCAATTTCAGGCCGACCTTGGGCCTTCGAGCTTGGGTGCATGTTCTGTGCCTGAAAACAGGGCATAATCAAATCCTGTCGCAAAGTTTATCATTTTAAACTTGCTCGGAAACATTTATCACTGTACTAGGTTTCTCCAGTTCATAAATGAGATGTTTCAAGTCACTCAACCATTTAATATTCAATTAAATCATGTTTCAAAAGAATCAATGTTGATTATATTATGGACAAAATAAGCAATAGCAAACACTCATTGAGCTGCACTGCAAGAAAGCCTCATGTCTGTTGACAAATGTTTCTCTGAAGTGCAGAACACCATTTTTCTCTTTCTCCTTGGCATATGTGATATAGTTGCACAGTATAGAATCTCTTGACAATGTAATACCAATTTGCATTAATACAATAATTGAGGAAAATAAAATTATATTTAATGTAAATGTAATATTTCCGTAAATAGTTAAATGTATTCCTGGAATTGAAAAATAAACCAGCAGATGCAGCCATGCTGTCAGTGTGCTTGGCCAGAATTCTCCGACCGTTTGCTGACAGTGGTTCTGCCAGCACTGCACCCCCAACTGTTGGTTTCCCAGCAGCGTGGGGTGGCTTCAAAAGTAATTTCCATTGACAGCGGTGGGAGCAGAGAATCCCACCGCCAGTGAACAGTGCACCACCAAGAAACACCCGGCTGGGTGGCCGGAGAATCCTGCCCAAATACGTCTGATTTTGGGAATGAAACATTCTTTACATTGTGCAGATGTTTTGAAGTGCAGGAGACAATGCAACTAAACACAATGGTTATGTGTTCCCATGATACACAAAAAAATTAGCAAACCTGAACGTTGATATTCTCTTAGGGTCAAGGTTCACACAATGCTGTATTAAAAAAGAGAAAGTGATGGAAACAGTCAGCAGGTCAGGCAGCATGTGTGGGGAGAGAATCAGAGTTAAAAGCCAGGATTCTCCCATTCCCCGCCGCTGCGATTGGGAATGCCCAACGGGCGGAGAATGGATTGTCGTCTGAAAAATTGGATCAGCAGCGAGCACGAGACTCATTGCCATTCTCCACTATCCTGTGTCAGCTGTTGCACACTACCTGTCCTGCACCGGCAAGAACATGCAAAGTAATGATTAATATGATTAATATAATTAACAGACTGAAACCCGAATCCCGAATGTTTCTAAACACTCTTGCTATGATTGACAGCTCTTCACCACATCAAAAGCAGCCAAGTGCTTTCTGAAAGCACTTAACTGCTTTGATGTGGTGAGGAGCTGTAAATAATAGAAATGATGTTCATAAGTATTGTGATAGAATCAAAGCAGAATACTTGAGATACATTCAAGCATGAAGGGAAAGGTAAATAAACAATCCCTAAAAGCAGCTGTGTCTAAACCATTAAACTGTCAATCACAGGTTAGTGAAAGGTATTGCATTGTGAAATTGAATGGAGGTTTTGCATTTCAAAAGGATGTCAGGGAATTTGAAAACTTTTCACGTGCTGCGGGCTTTCCAGAAAGCCTCTAACACTTATAACAATTGATGTTTCAAAGGCTTTTGTCTGGGGGAGCAGATGTTAGGAAAGGTAAAGTTGTTTCTGCATTGATTCTTCACTGGACTGCTTGAACTGGTCTTCAACTATCAGGCAGAGAAGTTGAGGCTGAGGAGGCCATATCAGAATTTAAAAACTCAGACCAGGAGGGCACTGTTGAGGAAAGGGCTGCCTGAAATCAGCATGCCAAGGGCAATCTTCAGGTTCCCCAGGGCTGGAAGCAGTAGGCCAGATGCACAAATGTGTGAAGGGGGGGTGAGGAAACAAGCCCTCATTCACAAATTGAGGCCACCCAAACCCCACATTGCATGGGGGACACCCCTCCACAGCCAGGACGAGAAAGAGGGGCACATTACCTGTGGACTGACTCCCTTGACCCCTTTGGGGTCCACTGCGCCAGACACTGATGTTACTGCCATAGTGGTGCCATGGTACCAGGGGACGATGCACCATTGGCAATGCTAGGGGAAGGGGACTGAAGAGTGGCTGATGGGGGTGGCTGTTTGGGACAGCTGGGGGATCGGGTGGGAGGGTCATGGGTCACCCTCATGTGTGTATGATGTGGGGGCCTGACTCATTATTCCCATGGCTGGGGGGAAGGATTCTCCTTCTTGATAAGGGGTTGGTGTGCGTTCCTTGTCAGCGGGAAGGGTTAGGATTTGCATTGTGGAGGGAGGGGGGGGGGTGGTACTGCCGCTGGACGTTGGGATCGGGCTGCCCGAACAATATGGCATTCCGACACCGGAATTTTGAGGGAATCTGGCAAGCTCTCCACCATGCACTGTGACTCACATCTGGACTGTGCTCCTCGCACCAGCAGAGACCAGTCCTAATTCTCCATTGGCGGGCGCAGAAAGGCGAATCGTGGCCAATGTTTCAAGTTGATGACCTTTCATCAGAACTGGGAAAAGTTAGAGGTGTAAAGATTTTTAAGCAGGCGAAATGGGACAAGGACATGTGGGAAGGAATAGAAAAGGGAAGGCCTAAGATAGGCTCGAAGGCACAAGAGACTAAATGCCAAAAGGATTGATAAAGAAAGTCAAATAGGGATGGCAATGGGAAAGTAAAGAAACATGTCCTAAAGGTGATGTGAATGACAAAACGATGAAAAACATCAATTCAAAAATAAAACCAAGATTAAAGCAAAAAAAGTAAAACCAAAACTAGCAAAGATGAAGGAAACAAAACAGGAGCAGAGTTCACGAGCTGGAATTGTGGAACTCACTGTTGAGTCCAGAAAACTGCAAAGTGTCAAACATAAAGTTGAAATGCTGTTTGTCCAGGCTGTGTTGAGCTCCATTGGAACACTGCAGGAGGCCGAGGACCAGTGGTGCACTGGGAAAGTTTGAGGTGCAAATGTGTTGGCCAGATCATTTCTAAATCTGTTATTACGTTGCTTTCCCATCTATCAATCATTTTAGTCCCAAAACATCAGTAAAACTATACTTTTTGCATGAAAAATATTCGGGCTGGTCAGCATTTTATTTCCAATCGTGTGGTGTTTTGAATCACTAGTCTTTAGTATAGCTAGAATTTCATTATGCAAAGGGTCAATTGTTTAATTCAATCATATTAAAAACAAGAATTACAGAAGACTCCATTTACTTCTGACTGTGGATGGGATATGGAGGGGGTCATTGTTTTCTTTGATTTAAATTGATAATCTAAAGTTGGGTGTACGGGGTATAATTTCAAAATGTTAAGGTGATGCAAGACTTGGAAGTATTGTAAACTGATAGAGTTCAAGAGGATATGGCAGGCTGGAGGAATGGAGAGACATGGACAGATGAAATTTAATGCAGAGAAGTATGACGTGATACCTTTTGGTCATAAATATGAGGAGAGCTGAGGTAAAAGAAAGGATACAATCCTGAAGGAAACGCAGGAGCAAAGGGGCCTGGGTGCATATGGGAATAAATAATTTAAGGTGGCAGGTTGAGAAAGCAATTAATAAATACAAAAGCAATAAGTTATGAACCTTCATAAAACACTGGGTCAGCCTCAATGGGAAGGATGTGAAAGATTTAGAAATGGTGCAGAAACAATTTACAAAAAATCATTCCAAAAATGAGAGATTTGAGTTATGTGGATCGATTGATGAAGTTGGGGCTGTTCTTCTTGAAGAAGAGAAGGTTGAGGGGAGATTTGTTAGGCGTGTTCAAAATCATGAGGGGCCTGGAGAGTGGAAATGGGGAGAAACTATTCCCATCAGCAGAAGATCCAGAACTCAAAGGTGATTAATAAAAGAACCAGACCCAACATGAGGACTGATGCACGATCAATTACACAAAGACGAGAGATGGATGCAATCAAGGCTATATTACACTAAGATGTGTGGCCTCCTACAGCAGCTGGCGAAGTGGCTGCTGTACTGGGAGCACACATATTTATACTCCGCCTACTGGGCGGAGCCAGCAGGCAAGGAACTATCCCCGTACCTGTAGTACAGGGTCTTACCACAAAACACCTACACTAACATCCTCGATATACAATATATACATCAGTGGTGACTACCACATTCACCCCCTGTTAAGATTGAGTCCTGCGGGGGTGGTGGAGAACTATATACAGGTAGACTTTTCAAAGTACAGAGAGAAAAAACATTGAGTCCAGCGGGGTGGAGGGGAAAATTATGTACAAAGGGACGGTGTTTAAAAAGTCCAGGTCATGTTACAGATTCAGTCAGCCCGGAGCCTTGATCTGCCGTCGGGAGCGTCGCAGTGCTGGCGGTGATTCCGGTGTCGGTTTGGTCTTCAGTGACTCCGGGAGCGTGTTGAAATCCTCTTCATCCTCGGGTATGGGCATGGGGAGGATGGATTGTCCCAGAGTGGGGGCTGCGGTGGGGTGCGCCGGGGGAGGGGAGGGTGGCGCCGGGTCAGAGGGGGGAGTGTGTGTGGGGAACTAGCTGGTGCCAGATCCCTGAGGGGGACAGTATCTTAGCGGCTGTCGGGGTACGCTACGTAGACATTTACTGTGGGTTGGCGTGAAGTAGCTATACCCTCTCAACCAACGGTCCGCCTTGTGGAGTCGTAGTGTTTACGGAGGAGTACAGGCCCTGGAGCTGCGAGCCAAGTCGGGAGCGACACCCCAGAGGTGGACTTCCTAGGGAAGGCAAAGAGACGTTCATGGGGTGTTTCATTAGTCGCGGTGCACAGGAGCAACCGAATGGAGTGCAGGGCGTCGGGAAGGACCTCCTGCCAGTGGGAGGCCGGGAGATTACTGGACCGTAGGGCCAGCTGGACGGCCCTCCAGACTGTCCCATTCTCCCTCTCCACCTGTCCGTTTCCCCAGGGTTATAGGTGGTCGTCCTGCTCGAGACAATGCCCCTGTTGAGCAGGAACTGACGCAGCCCATCGCTCATGAATGAGGATCCCCTGTCGCTGTGGATGTAGGCGGGGAATCCGAACAGAGCGAAGATGGTGTTGAGGGCTTTGATGACGGTGGTAGACCTCATGTCGGGGCATGGGATGGCGAAGGGGAATCTGGAATACTCATCGACCACACTGAGGAAGTACGTGTTAGGGTCGCTGGAGGGGAGGGGCCCTATGAAGTCCACGCTGAGGCGTTCAAAAAGGCGGGAGGCCTTCCCCAGCCGCGCACGGTCTGGCCGGTAGAAGTGCAGTTTGCACTCCGCGCAGACCTGGCAGTCTCTGGTGATAGCCCTGACTTCCTCGATGGAGTAGGGCAGTTTGTGGGCCTTGGTGAAATGGTAAAAACGTGTGACCCCCGGGTGACAGAGGTTGTCATGCGGAGTCTGGAGTCGGTCCACTTGTGCGCTGGCACATATACCTCGGGATAGGGCATTGGGAGGCTCGTTGAGCTTACCGTGACGATACAAAATCTCGTAGTTGTAGATGGAGAGCTCGATCCTCCACCTCAAGATTTTATCGTTTTTGATCTTGCCCTGCTGTGTGTTGTTGATCATGAAGGCTGCCGACTGTTGGTCACTGAGGAGAGTGAATCTCCTGCCGGCCAGGTAATGCCTCCAATGCCGCACAGCTACAACAATGGCTTGGGCCTCTTTTTCGACGGAGGAATGCCAAATTTCGGATGCTTGTAGGATTTGTGAGAAAAATGCCACGGGCCTGCCTGCCTGGTTGAGGGTGGCGGCTAGAGCACCGTCTGATGCGTCGCTCTCGACTTGAAATGGTAATGTATCATTGACTGCGTGCATCGTGGCCTTGGCGATGTCAGCCTTAATACGTTTGAAGGCCTGGTGAGCCTCGGCCGTCAGGGGAAACTGAGTGGATTAAATGAGTGGACGGGCCTTGTCCGCATAGTTTGGGACCCACTGGGCGTAGTAAGAAAAGAACCCCAGGCATCGTTTGAGGGCCTTGGGGCAGTGGGGAAGAGTTCCATGAGGGGCGCATGCGGTCGGGATCGGGCCCCAGAACTCAGTTCTGGACCACATAGCCGAGGATGGCTAAGCGGTTCGTGCTGAACACACACTTCCCCTTGTTATAAGTTAGGTTGAGGAGAGTGGCGGTGTGGAAAAATTTGGCAAGGTTGGCGTCATGGTCCTGCTGATCATGGCCACAGATGGTGAAATTATCCAGGTACGGGAAGGTGGCCCGCAGTCCGTACCGGTCAATCATTCGGTCCATTTCCTGTTAGAAAACCAAGACCCCATTGGTGACGCCAAAGGGAACCCTGAGAAAGTGGTAAAGGCGGCCATCTGCTTCAAAGGCAGTGTATGGGTGGTCCGCCTTACAGATGGAGAGCTGGTGGTAGGCGGATTTCAGGTCCACAATCGAGAAGACCCGGTACTGTGCAATCTGATTGACCATATCAGATATCCGTGGGAGGGGGTACACGTCGAGCTGCGTGTACCTGTTGATGGTCTGGTCGTAGTCCACGACCACCCTGTGTTTCTCCCCAGTTTTCACCACTACCACTTGAGCTCTCCAGGGACTGTTGCTGGCCTCGATAATGCCTTCCCGAAGCAGTCGCTGGACTTCGGACCTGATGAAGGTCCTGTCCTGGGCGCTGTACCATCTGCTCCTGGTGGCGACGGGTTTGCAATCCGGAGTTAAGTTTGCAAATAGGGAAGGTGGGTCGACCTTTAGGGTCGCGAGGCTGCACACAGTAAGGGGTGGTAGGAGCCCGCTGAATTTCAGTGTTAGGCTCTGGAGGTTGCACTGGAAGTCCAGGTCGAGTAGCAGGGCAGTGCAGAGGTTGGGGAGGACGTAGAGATGGAAGCCACTGAACTCCACGCCCTGGACAGTGAGAGTGGCTATGCAGTACCCCAGGATCACCACGGATGTGGGACCCGGAGGCCAGGGAGATTTTCTGATTGGCGGGGTGTACCGCGAGGGAGCAGCGCCTTACCGTATCGGGATGAATGAAGCTCTCGGTGCTCCCGGAGTCCATCAGAGAGGAGATCTCGTGCCCATCGATTTTCACGTTGGTGGAAACAGTTGACAGGTTTGTTGGGCGAGACTGGTCAATCGTGACTGAGGCGAGACGCAGCTGGTCGTCGATGGTGGCAGGCAATGAGGTGACCGGGGGGCATGGGTCCTGGTAAGATGGCGGCGCCCATGGGCCACAAGTGTTGTGGGGAAGACAAGATGGCGGCGCTCGATGATTCTGGGGAGAACAAGATGGCGGCGCCCACGGGCCGCACGTGGTGGGGGTCGAACAAGATGGTGGCGCCCACGGGCTGCACATGGTCCGAGGAGGGGAAGATGGTGGCGCCCACTGGTCGCATGTGGGGGGATTCGGAATAATAGCGGCGACTACGCGGGGCTGGCACACCACAGCAAAGTGTCCCTTTTTGCCACAGGCCTTGCAAAGGGCGCTCCGGGCCAGGCAGGGCTGTCGGGGGTGTTTAGGCTGCCCACAGAAGTAACATTTGGGACCGCCGGGGTTGGTTGGCTGCCACGCGGCACAGGCGTGGGGTTGGCTGAGGGGGGTTGCTGATGAGGCGGCCGTCTGCGGAGTCAACGATGTGCAGGAGGGGTGGGGCGCGCGGCCGGGGGTGTAGGCCTAGATGTTGCGTGAACTGACTGTAAGGGAGAGCGTGAGCTTTTTTGTCTCCGCAAGGACAAGCTTGGCCTCTTCTAAGAGGTGCTGTCGGATGCAATCGGACCCTATCCCTGTGACAAAAGCGTCTCTCATGAGCAAGTTCGAGTGTTCCGTGGCCGTGACGGCCTGATAGTCACAGTCTCTAACTAGGGGAACCAGGGCACCCCAGAAATCTTCCATGACTTATCAGGAAGCTGACGACGAGTGGAGAGGATGCACCTGGCATAGAGCGTGTTAGTCTGCTGAGCGTAGTTTTCCTTCAGTAGCGCCATGGCGTAGGCGTAGGTCGGCGCGTCCTGGATAAGTGGAAAGATGTTGGAACTCAGCCGCGTGTAGAGGATCTGAATCTTCTGAGCTTCTGGAATTTCGTCAGGCGCAGATCCGATGTATGCTGCGAAACAGGCTAACCAATGTTGAAAGTCCTTTTTGGCGCTGTCTGACTGCGGATCCAGCTGCAGGCGATCTGGCTTGATGCAGAGGTTCATCTTCTAAAAACTTAGTGGAATAAATAGATGCACGATCAATTACACAAAGACGAGAGTTGGATGCGATCGAGGCTTTATTACACTAAGATGTATGGCCTCCTACAGCAGCTGGCGACATGGCTGCTGTACTGGGAGCACACATATTTATACTCTGCCTACTGGGCGAGCCAGCAGGCAGGGAACTACCCCCGTACCTGTAGTACAGGGCCTTACCACAAAACACCTACACCGACATCCTCTATATACAATATATACATCAGTGGTGACGACCACAAGGACCCATCTCATTATACAACAAGTGGTGTGGATCTGGAATGCACTGCCTGAGTGGGTGGTGGAGACAATTTCAATTGCAGGTTTCAAAAGGGACTTGGGTAATTATCTTAAGAATTTTTTTTTACTGGGCTATAGTGTAAGGTGGAGGAGTGGGACTATCTGAGCTGCTGCTGCAGAGAATTGACACAAAGACAATTGGCTAAAAGGCCTCCTTCTGTGCTATCACCATTCTATGATTGTAGTATAACTACATTCAAAGAAGTTGATAAATACACGAGGGAGAAATAAGCTGAAGGTTACCTGGATTGGGTGATCAAGAAGGGTGCAAGGATACTTGTATGGAACATGAACACCAACATAGATAGGGTGAGCCAAATGGTCTGTTTCTGTTCTGTAAATATCATGTTAAGTTATCAGCAGGCAATACAAACAATTTATCATGTCTCACATTCAAAGGCCATCACAGCCAACAATTAATGTGAATCAATCTCTCTCCTCATCTGCCTCCCCACACACGTCTCCCCCCCCCCCCCCCCCCCAAACACACCCTCTTCCCTCCACATTCTCTCATCCAACATTATCTCCCCCAACACTCTCTCTCCCCATCCCCTCACCATCTCTCTCCCCAGGTGTCCTCACTCTCCCTCCTCCCCCCACTCCCTCACACTCTCTCTCCTCCCCCCACTCCCTCACACTCTCTCCTCCCCCACTCCCTCACACTCTCTCTCCTCCCCCCACTCCCTCACACTCTCTCTCCTCCCCCCACTCCCTCACACTCTCTCTCTCTCCTCCCCCCACTCCCTCACACTCTCTCTCCTCCCCCCACTCCCTCACACTCTCTCTCCTCCCCCCACTCCCTCACACTCTCTCTCCTCCCCCCACTCCCTCACACTCTCTCATTCCCCTACTCCCTCACACTCTCTCTCCTTCCCCTACTCCCACACACTCTCTTTACTCCCCCCACTCCCTCACACTCTCTCCTCCCCCACTCCCTCACACTCTCTCTCCTTCCCCTACTCCCACACACTCTCTTTACTCCCCCCACTCCCTCACACTCTCTCCTCCCCCACTCCCTCACACTCTCTCTCCTTCCTCTACTTCCTCACACTCTCTCTCCTTCCCCTACTCCCACACACTCTCTTTACTCCCCCCACTCCCTCACACTCTCTCTCCTCCCCCCACTCCCTCACACTCTCTCTCCTTCCTCTACTCCCTCACACTCTCTCTCCTTCCCCTACTCCCTCACTCTCTCTCCTTCCCCCACTCCCTCACACTCTCTCTCCTCCCCCCACTCCCTCACACTCTCTCTCCTCCTCCCCACTCCCTCACACTCTCTCATTCCCCTACTCCCTCACACTCTACTTCCCCTACTCCCTCACACTCTCTCTCCTACCCCCCACTCCCTCACACTCTCTCATTCCCCTACTCCCTCACACTCTCTCTCCTACCCCCCACTCCCTCACACTCTCTCTCCTCCCCCTACTCCCACACACTCTCATTACTCCCCCCACTCCCTCACACTCTCTCTCCTTCCCCTTTTCCCTTACATTCTCTCTGCTACCCCCCACTCCCTCACACTCTCTCTCCTCCCCCTACTCCCACACACTCTCTTTACTCCCCCCACTCCCTCACACTCTCTCTCCTTCCCCTTTTCCCTTACATTCTCTCTCCTCCACCCACTCCCTCAAAGTCTCTCTCCTCCCCCCACTCCCCCACACTGTCTCTCCTCCCCTGATGGAACCATCAATTCACCAGACACGTTTTTCCGATATGAATCTAGGCTTCAATCGACTTACTTCAGAGCCAGCCTGTTACCCGTTGACGAACTCTTAGTGAACTCAGGCTGACTCTGGACAAGGGTATTTATACAGCAGCACTAGGGGGAGGAGTCGTGGGTGGTGCCAAGGGTGGAGCCCAGTACAAGTTCCTGAGTACTCCCAGAGCTACTCCCCCTAGTGGTTGGATAACGTCACTGCGCTTACAAAGACAGTGTGAATTATCATATCATATATATTACATTCACCACATTCACCCCCTGCAAAAAAAATCAAGTCCGGCGGGGGTGGTGGCCTACAACGTCAGTCTGTCCGGTGGTCGAATTGTCCGCTGTGATCTGTGGAGCACCGGGGTTGCAGCCTCTTGCGGTGGCTGGATGGGTGTTGTGTGCTGGGGTACGATGGCGGATTCCAGGGAGGGTTGTATCCGAGCTTCATACTCTCCTGGTTCGACCGGGGACTGGAGGCGCTGGGGGCTGGCCGGCACGGGTGCGCAGAACTGGTGGAGCGAGCCTGTGGGCTCGGGCGCGCAAGGGGGCGGCAGCATAGGGTGTAGGGTGAGAGATCCTTCTATGGGGGTAGAGGGGGTGCTGGATCCGGCGGGTGCCAGATCCCGGAGGGATACCGTGTCCTGACGGCCGTCAGGGAACTTGACGAATGTGTACTGGGGGTTGGAGTGGAGCAGGCGCACCTTTTCAACAAGTGGGTCGGTTTTGTGCGCCCTGACGTGTTTCCTCAGAAGTACGGGGCCCGGCGTCCTCAGCCATGCCGGAAGTGAGACCCCCGTGGTAGTGCCCCTGGAAAAAATGAAGAGCCGCTCGTGAGGGGTCTGATTGGTCGCCGTGCACAAAGGGACCTAATAGCGTGGAGCGCGTCTGGGAGGACTTCCTGCCACTGGGAGACTTGGAGCTTTCTAGACCAGAGGGTCAGTAGGACGGTCTTCCAGACCGTAGCGTTCTCCCTCTCCACCTGCCCGTTTCCCCTGGGGTTGTAGCTGGTAGTCCTGCTCGAGGCAATGCCCTTGTCGAGCAGGTACTGACGCAGCTCGTCGCTCATGAAGGATGAACCCCGGTCGCTGTGTACGTAGCTGGGGAAACCAAACAGGGTGAAGATGCTATGCAGGGCCCTAATGACTGTGTGGGAGATCATGTCGGGGCACGGGATAGCGAATGGGAAACGGGAGAACTCGTCTATGACGTTTAAAAATTAAACGTTCTTGTTAGTTGAGGGGAGTGGCCCTTTGAAATCAATTGCGAGGCGTGCAAAGGGCCTAGAAGCCTTGACCAGGTGGGCCCTGTCGGGTCTACAGAAGTGCGGTTTGCACTCCGCACAGATCGGGCAGTCCCTGGTGACCGCTTTTACCTCCTCTTTGGAGAAAGGCAGGTTTCGGGCCCTGATGTAGTGGGCGAGCTGGGTGACCCCCGGGTGGCAGAGGCCATTGTGGATGACTTTTAATCGGTCGATCTGCATGCTGGCGCATGTCCCGCAGGATAGGGCATCCGGAGGCTTGTTGAGCTTCCCGGGTCGATAGTTAATATCGTAATTGTAGGTGGAGAGTTCGATCCTCCACCTCAGAATTTTGTTGGTTTTCATTTTGCCCCTTTGCGAGTTGTCGAACATGAAGGCAACCGATCTTTGGTCGGTGATGAGGGTGAACCTCCTATCTGCGAGGTAGTGCCTCCTGTAACGGATAGCCTCCACAATGGCTTGTGCTTCTTTCTCGTTTGAGGAGTGTCAGAGTTCTGAAGCGGAGAGGGTACGGGAGAAAAATGCGACTGGTCTTCATCCACCGCCCGCATGACCGCTTTGGCAATGTCCTCCTTGATGCTGCTGAAGGCCTGGCGTGCCTCAGCTGACAGGGGAAATCGTGTGGCCCTAAAGAGTGGGCGGGCTATGTCCGCATATTGAGGGACCCACTGAGCGTAGTAGGAGAAGAAGCCCAAGCACCTTTTGAGGGCCTTGGGGCAATGGGGGAGGGGGAGTTCTAAGAGGGGGCGCATACGGTCCGGGTCTGGGCCCAGGACTCCGTTTTCCACGACATAGCCGAGGATGGCTAGTCTGGTTGTGCGGAAAATGCATTTCTCCTTGTTGTACGTGAGATTCAGTTTCTGTGCCCGCAGCCCGTACTGGTCCACCATTCAGTCCATTGCTCGTTGGAACACCGAGACCCCATTAGTGACGCCGAAAGGGACCCAGAGGAAGTGGAAGAGGCGGCCATCAGCCTCGAATGCCGTGTAGTGGCGGTCCTCCGGGCGGATTGGGAGCTGGTGGTATGCAGACTTCAGATCCACCATGGAAAAGAGCCTGTACTGGGCGATCTGGTTTACTATGTCTGCAATCCTGGGGAGGGGATACGTGTCGAGGAGCGTAAATCTATTTATGGTCTGACTGTAGTCGACCACCATACGGAATTTTCCCCCGGTCTTAACGACCACCACCTGAGCTCTCCAGGGACTATTGCTGGTCTCTATAACCCCCTCACTGAGTAGCCTTCGAACCTCTGCTCTGATAAATACCCTATCCTGTAGGCTATACTGCCTGCTACGAGTGGCTACGGGTTTACAGTCCTTTGTGAGATTGGCAAAGAGAGGGGGGGGGGGGATTCACAGCGTAGCGAGGCTGCAGATCGTGAGTGGGGGCAGGGGCCCTCCGAAACTGAGTGTGAGGCTCTTGAGGTTACATTGGAAGTCTAGGCCTAATAAGAGTGGCGCGCAGAGTTCGGGCAAAACGTAGAGTTTGAATTTCGAGTAGCTAGCGCCTCGGATTGTGAGTGTCGCGGCGGTGCGCCCCTGGATCTGGACCGAATGGGAGCCTGAAGCGAGCGCGATAGTTTGCCGCACGGGGAAAACGGGGAGCGAACAGCGTCTTACCAGGTCTGGATGTATGAAGCTCTCAGTGGACCCGGAGTCGAAGAGGCATGGCGTTCCGTACCCGTTGATATGGACCTCTGCCATCGAGTTTCGTAGATTCTTTGGTCGTGATTGGTCCAGGGTGACCGCGCTGAGTTGCGGGTAGTCGGCGGCTCGATCAGCTGTGCTGGAGTGGCCCCGTGATGACTGCCCTCTGAGTTCATAGTTGTATTCTTCTGCTGAGTTGTCCGAGCACGGAGATGCTGATCGGGCCCGTGGATCGCACGTGGCGGGCGGCGAGGAATATGGCGTCCAAGATGGCGGCCCCAATGAGTCGCACGTGGCCGGCCACGTGGTGGAGGTTTTCCAAGATGGCGGCCCCCATGGATCGCACGTGGCTGGAGGGGGCGGAGTCGGGGCATAGGCCGCAGCGTTTTGGGCCCCGTGGGCCTGCGAGTGAGGGGAGCGATTACTCCGAGTCGCTGGGGAGTTGGAAGCTGGGACCTTTTAGCGAGGCACACTCTTGCGTAATGGCCTTTTCGCCCACAACTGCTGCAGGTCGCGTTGCGGGCCAGGCAGTGCTGCCGCGGGTGCTGGTTCTAGCCGCAGAAATGGCATGCTGGAGCAGCATGGTGGCTGGCTGGAGCAGCATAGTGGCTGGCTGGGGCAGCATGGTGGTTGGGCGGCCGTGTAGCACAGGCCTGGGGGAGTCGCTGGTCGGGGGCCCATGATTGGGTCGCGGGGTCCGCGGGGAACGAGGTGAGGCTGCGGAGGGAGACCTCCATCGTGGTAGCAGCTTCCACAATCGTTTCTAAGTCCTGGGCCCCCTTTTCCAGCAGTCGTTGGCGCACATAGTTAGACCTGAGGCCCGCTACAAAAACATCGTGTACAGCAAGTTCCCTGTGTTCAGCCGCGGTAACCGCTTGATAATCACAGTCATTGGACAAATTATTGAGTTCCCTTAGAAATTCGGCGAGTGATTCTGTAGGCCGCTGGCGGCGAGTCGTGAACACATGGCGAGCGTAAACTTCATTAATAACCTTGCATAAATTTTATCGAGAACTGCTAGCGCCGCAGTATATGAACTGGCCGAGTTTAGTTGCGTAGAGATTCTGTGGCTCACCCTCGCATGCAGTAGACTTGGCTTCTGATCCTCGGTCGTTTCAGCTGTGCTAGCTTCTGCCAGGTAGGCCTTGAAGCACCGCAGCCAGTGGGAGAAGATTTCTTTTGCCTCTGCATCCTGCGGGTCGAGTTCCAGGCGTCCAGGCTTGAGGGTCGATTCCATGATCGATCTTTACTGTTCTTAAGTCGATTAAATTGATGGAACCATCAATTCACCAGACACGTGTTTCCGATATGAATTTAGGCTTTAATCGACTTACTTCAGAGCCAAACTGTTACCCGTTGATGAACTCTTTATGAACTCAGGCTGACTCTGGACAAGGGTATTTATACAGCAGCACTAGGAGGAGGAGTTGTGGGTGGAGCCAAGGGTGGAGCCCAGTACAAGTTCCTGAGTACTCCCAGAACTACTCCCCCTAGTGGTTGGATAACGCTTACAAAGACAGTGTGAATTATCATATATATATTACATTCACCACATCCCCCACTCCCTCACACTCTCTCTCCTCCCCCCACTCCCTCACACTCTCTTTCCTCCCCCCACTCCCTCACGCTCTCTCTCCTCCCCCACTCCCTCACACTCTCTCTCCTCCCCCACTCCCTTAACCTCTCTCCTCCCCCCACTCCCTCACACTCTCTCTCCTCCCCCCACTCCCTCACTCTTTCTCTCCTCCCCCCACTCCCTTGCCTCTCTCCTGTCTCCTCCCTCACACTCTCTCTTCCCCTCTCCCTCACTCTCTCTCTCCTCCCCCACTCCCTCACCCCCTCACCCTCTCTCTCCTCCCCCACCCTCTCACACTCGCTCTCCTTCCCCACTCCCTCACACTCTCTCTACTCCCCTTCACACTCTCTATCCTCCCCAACCCTTACACTTTCTCCCACAACTCCCTCACTTTATCCCCACACCTCTCATACTCTCTCACCTTCCTTCTCTCTCTCTCTCTTTCCCTACATCCTCACACTCACTCTCTCACCCCACACCCATTCTCTCCCCATCCCCTCACCATCTCTCTCCCCACTCAACTCAACACTCTCTCTCCCCACCTCCTCACACACTCTCTCTCTCTCTCTCCCCACCTCACACTCACTCTCTCTCTCCCCACATCCTCACACTCACTCTCTCACCCCACACCCACTCTCTCCTCACCCCCTCACCATCTCTCTCCCCACACCCATTCACACTCTCTCCCCACCTTCACACACTCTCCTCGGATTCACTCTCATTATCTCTCCTCAAAAGCCCTCACACTCTCTCCTCACCCCCTCGCACTCTCTCCCCACAGCCCCTCACTCTCTACCCACATTCCCTCACACTCTCTCTCCACACACCCTCACACACTCTCTCTCCATACCCCCTAACACTCTCTCTCCATACCCGCTAACACTCATGGCTGATCTGATAGTAATCACAGATCTGCATCTTTGGTCTCCCCGATAATTTGTCACCACCTTGCTTCCCAAGAAACTATCCACCCCGCCTTATACAAAGACTCTGATTCCACTGCATTTTGAGGAAGAGAGTTCCAAAGACATGACACTCATAGAATCATAGAATTTACACTGCAGAAGGAGGCCATTCGGCCCATCGAGTGTGCACTGGGCCCTTGGAAAGAGCACCCTACTAAAACCCATGCTTCCACCCTATCCCTGTAACCCCGTAACCTCACCTAACCTTTTAGACACTAAGGGGCAATTTATCATGGCCAATCCACCTAACCTGCACATCTTTGGACTGTGGGAGGAAACCGGAGCACCCAGAGGAAACCGACGCAGACACGGGGAGAAATTGCAAAAGCTACACAGTCACCCGAGGCTGGAATTGAACCCGGGACCCTGGAGCTGTGAGGCAGCAGTGCTAACCACTGTGTCACCGTGCCACACCCCACTCAGAGTGAAAAAAGTCCTCCTGTCTTAATGCTTCAAACAATGGCCCCTTGTTCTCGATTCTCTCACAAGAGTAAACACCCTCTCCACATCCACCCTGTCAAATCCCCTCAGGCACTCTGGCTCCCTCACCTGTACCCCACACTACCACTCCGGCTGCCTCACCTGTACCCCACACTGCCACTCCGGCTCCCTCACCTGTACTCCACACTACCACTCCGGCTGCCTCACCTGTACCCACACTACCACTCCGGCTGCCTCACCTGTACCCCACACTGCCACTCCGGCTGCCTCACCTGTACTCCACACTGCCACTCCGGCTGCCTCACCTGTACTCCACACTGCCACTCAGGCTGCCTCACCTGTACCCCACACTACCACTCAGGCTGCCTCACCTGTACCCCACACTGCCTCTCTGGCTGCCTCACCTGTACCCCACACTACCACTCCGGCTGCCTCACCTGTACCCCACACTGCCACTCAGGCTGCCTCACCTGTACCCCACACTGCCACTCAGGCTGCCTCACCTGTACCCCACACTGCCACTCCGGCTGCCTCATCTGTACCCCACACTGCCTCTCCGGCTCCCTCATCTGTACCCCACACTACCACTCCGGCTCCCTCACCTGTACCCCACACTACCACTCCGCCTGCCTCACCTGTACTCCACACTGCCACTCCGGCTGCCTCACCTGTACCCACACTACCACTCAGGCTGCCTCACCTGTACCCCACACTGCCACTCCGGCTGCCTCACCTGTACCCCACACTGCCACTCAGGCTGCCTCACCTGTACCCCACACTGCCTCTCCGGCTCCCTCACCTGTACCCCACACTGCCTCTCCGACCGCCTCACCTGTACCCCACACTGCTGCTCTGGCTGCCTCACCTGTACCCCACACTGCCACTCAGGCTGCCTCACCTGTACCCCACACTGCCGGTTTGGCTGCCTCACCTGTACCCCACACTACCACTCCGGCTGCCTCACCTGTACCCCACACTACCACTCCGGCTGCCTCACCTGTACCCCACACTGCCACTCCGGCTGCCTCACCTGTACCCCACACTGCCACTCCTGCTGCCTCACCTGTACCCCACACTGCCACTCAGGCTGCCTCACCTGTACCCCACACTGCCGGTTTGGCTGCCTCACCTGTACCCCACACTGCCACTCCGGCTGCCTCACCTGTACCCCACACTGCCACTCAGGCTGCCTCACCTGTACCCCACACTGCCACTCCGGCTGCCTCACCTGTACCCCACACTGCCACTCCGGCTGCCTCACCTGTACTCCACACTGCCGGTTTGGCTCCCTCACCTGTACCCCACACTGCCACTCCGGCTGCCTCACCTGTACCCCACACTGCCACTCCGGCTGCCTCACCTGTACCCCACACTACCAATCCGGCTGCCTCACCTGTACTCCAGACTGCCACTCCGGCTGCCTCACCTGTACCACACACTGCCACTTTGGCTGCCTCACTTGTATCCACACACTGCTGCTCTGGCTGCCTCACCTGTACTCCACATTGCCGCTCTGGCTGCCTCACCTGTACCCCACACTGCTGCTCCGGCTCCCTCACCTGTACCCCACACTGCCACTCCGGCTGCCTCACCTGTACCCCACACTGCCACTCCGGCTCCCTCACCTGTACCCCACACTGCCACTCCGGCTGCCTCACCTGTACCCCACACTGCCACTCCGGCTGCCTCACCTGTACCCCACACTACCACTCCGGCTGCCTCACCTGTACTCCACACTGCCACTCCGGCTGCCTCACCTGTCCCCACACTGCCACTCCAGCTCCCTCACCTGTACCCACACTACCACTCCGGCTGCCTCACCTGTACCCCACACTACCACTCCGGCTGCCTCACCTGTACCCCACACTGCCACTCCGGCTGCCTCACCTGTACCCAAACTGCCACTCTGGCCGCCTCACCTGTACTCCATACTGCCACTCTGGCTGCCTCACCTGTACCCCACACTGCCACTCTGGCTGCCTCACCTGTGCCCCACAATGCCGGTTTGGCTGCCTCACCTGTACCCCACACTGCCACTCCGGCTCCCTCACCTGTACCCAGGTTGCTGCTCTGGCTGCCTCACCTGTACCCCACACTGCCACTCCGGCTCCCTCACCTGTACCCCACACTGCCACTCCGGTTGCCTCACCTGTACCCCACACTACCACTCCGGCTGCCTCACCTGTACCCCACACTGCCACTCCGGCTGCCTTGAGCTTGAGGCCATGAAACGTAACTACAATATTGACCTTATTTACCTTCCCACTCTTTGCTGCTTGTCCGATCAGAGGCTGGTTTCTCTCTGATTTCTCCCTGATCATCAGAAAATGGATGGAGGAGTCCACCTGTAATTCGATTTGAACCGTTTTACAGCATTTTTCAAACATCAGTCACTTGAATTCCCAGGTTTGGTGGGCTGCAGTGAGTTTACAAGTCTGCTTGAAATCAAAGGTGTCAGAAAGGCATTTTGGTGTACTCCGCCGACACTATACCACTGCCGAGGATAAAGGTCTCTGGAAGCCAGAGGGCCTGCAGCAAATATTCATTGATAACCCTTCAATACTTTTGCATAATGCTTAGTTGGTCACCATTGTCCTTGGCCAAATCAATAGATAGCATTTTAATTTGTTACTACTTTCACCTGTAATGCAGCTGCTTTATTCGTAGAAGAACAGATTATTCAGGAGGCAAGATTTATTTTCATTTTTTTGCAGTATCATGTAAAATATTTTAAATATAATGAAGTAACAGTTTTCTACTGATGTTGTTTGGGAAAATGTTCATGAAACATGACGCTGATTCCACTTCCAGTTTTCTTTTCACTAAAGGTCAGATATGAATAATGAACGTGAAGGTCTCATTAGACACAGCAAAAAAAAAAGGTTTTACAATCTATCATTTGCTGAGAAGTGAATGAATAAAACATTTCAGGGCTGACTGAACCATAGGTAGTTTAACTTTTCAAACAGATGAATGACAGGCTGATGGGAGAGGATGAAGCCTCTCAAGGTGCGATTGTTTCAGACAAAAAGTACCTCCAGTTATTTGTCCCCGAAATGTGGTAATCACCAATGAAATGAAGAAGCAATTGAGGACCTAGGCAATGGATCATATTGAACGTGTTTCTTTCAGGAGTGTAACCGGTGACTAAAAGTTTAATATGCCAAGTGATGCATGTGTGCCCATTCCTTGCCAAAGGTCTGACACCTGCCAAGTTGAATCTGCCACACACTCAAGTTTTTCAGGAACCTCATTGTAATATTAAAATAAGGGCCCTGCGCTGGCTCTTGAAAATGAAATGAAAAAAAAATGAAAAAATGAAATGAAAATGAAAATGAAAAATGAAAATCGCTTATTGTCACGAGTAGGCTTCAATGAAGTTACTGTGAAAAGCCCCTAGTCGCCACATTCCGGCACCTGTCCGGGGAGGATGGTACGGGAATCGAACCGTGCTGCTGGCCTGCCTTGGTCTGCTTTAAAAGCCAGCGATTTAGCCCAGTGAGCTAAACCAGCCTCTTGGACCCTTTGCCTCAACTCCCTTTGGACAAATGGTCTCCCGCGGCACATAAATCCTTACATGGAAACCTGCCCAGGAGATCATAGCATGAACTGTTGGGATTGGTCAGCAAGAGCATTATATCAAGGGTTCAACCCTTTCATACAGTTTCACTACCTTTAAGCTCTTTTCTTCATTTTATTACTGATTTTGAAAGTTGTGGGAACAACCTTGTACTAGTGTTAGATTGGGTGACCCAGATTTTCCTGCCTCCGCCTGTGTCAGAATTAAAGTGGGATGGATTGTAAAAAATGGCGGATGGCAGCGCCAACCTCTCCAGCACCGGCCTAGCCCCCTAAGGTGCAGTTGATTCCGCACCTTCCGGGCGGCCCGACGCCGGAGTGGTTCGCGCCACTCCTTAGCGCCGGTGCAGCCCACCCTGCCGGATACCGGAGAATCCCGGCCATGGTTCAGGGCACCTCAGAGGAGTCATGAGCCTTGAGGGGAATCGATTGTTGAGTCAGGAATCTTTTGACAGGCAAGTTTAAAGGTCTTGCCAACTTCAACTCTCATAATTTGATGTTGTATGATAAGTTGAATATGTTTTTCATACAAAGATTGATAATAGGGCTCTGTACAAAGAAAGTGACCATAAAATTGAACAACATTGCGATAAGAGTTCAGATGCATTAGAGTACTTTCCCACTGGATAACGTCTTCTGCATTCAACATTGTTGAGAATCTGATTTTAACGTGTCATCTGGTTACTTCACTTTCATATTTACATTGATTTAATTCCAGAGATTTGTTGAGCCTTTGAAGCATTTTTTCCAGTGCCAACTAAGGGCAGAACTCATAGGCCCTATAATAACACTGCTACATCTTTGAAATGTTCATAAAACTGCCAAAATGAACAAATATCCATTCAAACTCCCCTTTGAAAAAAGTGTAACCCTACTTAGTGCTCAGAAAATTGTCAAAATAAACAAACAGGCATTGCAAACCAGTCCAAAGATACATAACCTCAACTGTTAATAATCTGTCAATCAAACAAAGCGTGTATCATCCTTATTTTAGCAACAGTTGAAGGGTACTGGTCTGCCTTTAAGTGGCATCAGGCATTCAATTGCTTCATCTGCTCCCTCCTCCCAACCCACTGCACCAAACAGGCTCGGCTTGGCCTGTTTTTTGCTCTGGTTGAATTATTGAGGTCAGGATCACAACATCTGTGGCATGGGTTGGCCTCAGAATGCTGATGCGCACCCATTTTCATGTCTTGTCTGTGTTATTTTGTTGCCATCTCATCAGGAGGGGCCTTAGTTTAATAAAATCAAGACACTTGGAAGTTTTTGAAATGCAGCAATTTTATGTTTTTATTTAATTAGAAAAACAACAGAAATAAATTGGAATTATAGAGGAACAGAATACAGACGGAAGTCCTTTCAGATCAAACTATGGGATATTTTCAGTGATGAATGAATGGCTGCATATTTTATTGGCATTTGTTTGATGTGAAGTGTGCACACAATTTTGTCAAGAGGTCTCTAATTGGCTCATTTATAATAGGCAAAATAATTGTCTCAGTGAATCCCGTGTCGGGATACAAAATGGTGAATTTTGCACTCTTTTCGATACAATAATAAGAAATGTTATAATTAGGCCTCCAGTCTTACACCGGTAAATTAAATTATTGGCAGACCTTGAAACAAGATCTAGCTTCCTGGGACCATCTGTAAAATCCACAACTGAGGCATGGGTTTGAGTTGGCCTGAGGACCTTTGCTTGTTCTGCGTCAGCGATGCCGGTGTCAAGCCAGGAGAAATGCAGGCAGCAATGTGAATAATCCTGCTCAGAATTTTTAATAGGTGCGGGTTTGAAGGCTCGTGTTTATTTTTGCTTTGAGCTGATCAGTGTCCATTTCAACTTGCCTCTCTACTTTGCTTGATATTAAAATGCACAGGGGTGACCAGAGAACTAAACTACATGTTTGTCATGTTGAGATGGAGATCTGTGCAGCGATTGGATGTTGTAGGCAAGAAATGTGGCAGCATGCTTGCTGAGAATTTAGCAATTAGTTTTTAATTGTAATCTGCAAGCTTCGAGGTAAACAATCTGGCTGACACAATGAAGGATCGTGACAAATTTAAGGTCCGATTATATGGATCTGATGTAAAATCACTTTTGTGAAAACTACAATTACATTCTGATTAAAAAGAATGTTTTATTGTGGATGGGAGAACTGGAGGTTGCAGTATTTGGATAAATCTAATGCAACTAATGGGATGAAAATCTACTGTGCGATGATTATCAGGTGCCAAAATGAAGAGTTTGTTCCCGGTGGGTGTACAAAACGGCTTCTCACTGGTATTAAATTGGTTGTTCCCCCCTCAAAAGACGCCATATGGATGATTAGCATGAGAAATAAAAACTGTCGCACAAGGTTCAGTTCGCGAGGTTGGGTTCAAAGACATGTTGGAGGAAATAGGACTTTGGGCAACGACATAAAATGAGCGACAATATATCGGCCGCCCACTATCATCCCTCCCAAATGTTATTTACATTGGACTGAGGTAAAACGGTCGATTTGCTACCACCCAATTCTATCCTATTACATGAAGTCCAAATTACATTAAAAAGAGCTAACCCCTGCAAATTGCTTGCGTTTAAGTGGATCTGGGAATGGTTGATACTCACAGTGGCTAATAAATGACAAAATTAATGTCCCTTGCATCAATGAGCACAAAGCAAACACAAATATTCTTTTCAGTGGTGGCCTTAATGAAGTTGAAGATGGCTGCAAAAATGAATGTTTGACCAATCGGTGAAAGCAGTAAGAGTGCATCTCCAAAATGTCTCCACCTTTTCATTAGCTAAATAATTAAAACCATCAGATTAATCGCTTACTTAACAATAATGGGAAAGTATTTTTTTTAAAGACTGCAAATACATAAGCACAAACAAGGTTCAGCAAATGCACTCTTATGGATAACACCTGCTATTTTCACCCATCTTCTTTCTTTCCAAATGTATTTAGCATCTCCTGAAATGCGACCTTGGGTTCATTAAAAGAGATGATGACTCACCTGTTTAAAGCTGATGGTATCCACATTAGGTTTCTTCCATGATTTTACGAAACATAAACCATGTTGTTGTTAATCCTGTGCTCCTAGTGTGCAGTCTCGACTTTACACTTGATACTGTTGCCAAAAACAGAGTTGTAACTACACAAAATCTGTCTGGGAAAGCAATATCAGTCAACAGTATACAGTCTAAATGCAAACAAAGAAATGAATGTCAGTGAATTTTGATCTAAATGCATTAATAGATATGTTAGATAGCTTATGCAATGTTCAGTGTGGTACTAGGCCACACAGCTGAGGAAGACTCCAACTTGGATTCTTGGCGTTTGTTGAGTCAGCAAATATCAAATAAGGTGGCAATGCTCAAAGTCCATGGTGTAGCGAGGGAAAATAAACAGAAGTTCCCACTTCTGTCTATTACCCACAGTGATTGTTGATAGAAAGTCTACATGCAGACATCGGATGAGAATAATATTGGCTGCAATATCCCATATGATCAAATAACCTGTTGAGATGCAGCAAAGTAGAGTTGAGGCTGAGAGGAGATCAGCCATGATCATATTGAATGGTGGAGTGGGCTCGAGAGGCTGAATTGCCGACTGCTGCTCTTAATTCGTATATTCCTATGCCAGCTCCATACTTGGGTTTAGTGCTGTTGGGTTGCTGTGACACCCACAGGACTGAACTCCAGCAAAGCCATCAGGCAAGGAGGGGATAAAAGCAACCTGTAGGAAACAGAAATAAATATTTGATATATTTTGGTTGTAAGTTTGAGAATAAAATGCTCAGCCCTGAATGTTGGTCTTCAGTTTAGTGACAGACCTTAAAATGATGAATGAATTTCATTGCAATACATCCCTTATTCTTAATTTTTTTTTAAAGCAAATGCCTCAATGGAAGAATAAATCTTGTGTGTTATTATCTTTATTAATATATTCATTAGGCATGTGTACACCAATTCTAAATAATATTGTGCTCAGAACATGGAGATGTAAATGACTCCAATTATTACTATTTCATCAGTAGATTAATTAAAGTGTGTGCAAATTTTCCACTAAACAGTACTCAGAAAATGCTGATGAGAGTAAATACGATTACAATCATGATTTATTCTTTTCTTTTTCAGTCTGCTCTCAATATTCCAGGGGAGTATTTGCCATCTTTGGCATGTATGACAAGAGGTCTGTGCATACGCTGACATCCTTCTGCGGAGCGCTGCACATATCTTTGATCACCCCGAGTTTCCCGACAGAAGGGGAGAGTCAGTTTGTGCTCCAACTGCGGCCATCATTGAGGGGGGCATTGCTCAGCCTGCTTGACCACTATGAGTGGACTAAATTTGTCTTCTTGTATGACACTGACAGAGGTGAGTTTGACCTTCAGAGTTCCTGAAATGTTACCTCCATTTGGCCTTGAACCTGTCAGTCTTTGAAATATTCAGCTGGTACCTCAGTCAAAAAAGGATGTACAACATTTTGACTATAAGGGTGTTAGCTTTTATACTGTAATATGTGTTGGGAGTTTCTATGTAAATATTATCAACAATGTTTTACTAGACCCGGATTTTGATCTGTACACTTGTTACACTTAAAGTATCATTTGAATAGTGATAAGTCTACAGCCAGGCATAGCAGATAGGGCAGGATTGGGGAGGATGATGGTGGCCTCAACGCTTGAATTTTGAAATTGGCTTTGTTGTCATAATGATTCATTGATAATTAACGAATGCAAATAATTAGCATCTTTACATCATAAAACAGTGCCAGATATATCGGTGCCTGGTTACATTTTTAGACATTTTCAATTCACAAGTGACTGGAATTCTTCTTATCAGCAAATTGCAATATTTATTTATTTAACCTTTATTCAGCCAGTTAAGTCAATTGAGAACTGATATTGACCTGATGAGGTTAATGCCGCAGCAACAGAAATTACACAATATAATTCATTTAAACACTAAAAAGAATAAAATAAATTAGCAGCGAAAGAGAATTGAGGGGTTAACAAGTACAAGTATCAGTCAATGAAGCATAACCCTTCGGCGAAAGGCATCCATGATAATAAAGAGAGTTACCCTCAGCTTTAGTTGAACCTCGTTGCAGTCATTGGCAGCTACAAACTGAAATGAATTACGATCAAAGACTGTGCTCACTCCTGGAGTAACCAATTTGACCAATTTGCATAACTTCAGATTATAAAATGAGATAATAAAATGTAACAACCTTTCCAAATAGCCAGATGTTTCCCTAGCAAGGTGCGATAAATTAACAGACGCCAGTGCAGTCGCGCCTTGTGTGCAATGAGGGCCAGTTAATGAGGGGCTACAGATCACAGTGATGGGTGTGAACAGGTACACCAGTCACAAATCTAATATAGTGTGAAAGAGGACATCTAATGTACCAAGAGAGTTAAGACATCTTGTTGTGCAGGAGGGGAATCAGGAAAGTTGAGCCTTTGTATATTTGTCTTCTTCAAGTCTTCTTTTGAATTTATTTCATTATTGCCTGTACTTTTTTTTAAGTAGCGTAAACTGCTTACCTACAGTTTAAGAAAATTGTTCAAGGTGTTCTGACTTTGTGAGTCTCTTAGCCCCAAAATGTCTGAAAATATTCCTCCAGCTCACAGTTCTCATGAAGAGCATGTGACAGTCAGTTCAACAATTAATCCAAATCAAGATCCTGATGCAAATTGCAGGATGACAGTGCCACCTGCTGGCTGTAAATCTGCCTATTGAGATGGAAATAGACGACACATTTCCTTTGTGACAACACTAATAACGAGACCAAAATTGCTCAATAAATTAACATTAATTATTTCCATGTGGTCAACAGAAACTGTTTTGGGGGAAATGCTTTTTCCAGGAGCTCTTTGATTAACCAAAAACAAATGATAATAGCGAATTGTCCTCAAATTGGGATGTAAATTATTCCAGAGGGAGGAAAGGCCATTCAATAAAGGATCTGGTATCAATAACATGTCTTTTATTTCCTCGCATTTGTAATATCTTGACTGAAGCTATTTAGCAAATCTTATGTTCCCAAGTGTGTTAAGAGTCATTGATGGTTCAAATCCTGTTCTATGTGTAATGTCACATCAATTCCAATGGTTTTGACATTAGAATAATCATTGATCCCTGCAACTGTTTGTGCTGGTGTCTAATGCACCAGATTAAACATTGAATCTTGAATTACTGTAATTGATTTTATGATTCTCAGCAATGCCATGCAGTTTCAGTGCTAAAGGGCAATTTAACATCAGTTTGACCACAAGCTGCATAAAGCCCATCTTTACATCATATAAACCAACCAAAACATGCAAATTACATGGTCAACAAAATTTTTCCATGGGCCCAATTAAACGGAAAAACACAGAGTCCCGTTTTGGGCGCGAATAACAGGGTGTTTCTCGATGCCTGCAGCACAGAGAATAACCCCACTATCAATCGGGACTCTTTTTTTGGCCTCTGAAAGGAATGCCCCTCAGAGGCCGCACTTTACCTCCATTTCCAGCACTGACGAGCTCAGCACAGCTCGTCAGTGCAGGAAGAAATCGGCGCCATTTTTCAATGCCGCCCCTGCCCCAATCTCGCTAATCTCTAGAACCCCCACCACTGCCCCGTCCCTCCCAATGCCAAAACTTATCTGTTAGCTGGTCCTCAAGCCCCCCTTCACCCCACCTCATCAGGACAGCACCCCAGGGCCTGATCCCTGGCAGTGCTAACCTGGCACCCGGCATCTTGGCAGGGCCCCTGCCAGCCTGCCAGTGGCACCTGGGCACCTGGCAATGCAAGGGTGGCACGGCCATGGTTCCCAGGTTGACACTGTCAAGGTGCCAGGCTGGCAGTGCCAAGGTGCCTAGGTGGCAGTGGGGGTGCCAGGATACCACCCTGCCCAGGGCTCAACCATCAGGAGGTCTCTGATGGCCTGGGAGACTCCCTCTCAGGTATCGTTATGACTAATTCATGTTTGTGTGGGCCGGTGCTAAATGGCACGATGGCGGAGTCTACCAGGCACGGGTGTTCGATCCCAGGTGCTGGGAGAATTTGGCGCAGACATATTTAAGTGTGAAGTTAAATATCTAAATCTGGATCCTGCCCAGTGAGGGTCAGATCTAGATCACGAGATCTCGTTAGATCTCACTTGGCGTCCCAAGCTGATATCTTGCAAAATTTAACTGCCTCGTCACATCCCAAGTCGGGCACGACAATGCCGTTTGAGTGGGCCCCATGTACGCTTTGAGCCTCTGGCACTTAAATGACATCCCATCTTTTGAAGGGTAAGTGAAAATATCCAAAATATTGAACCTGATCAGTGATTTTGGAAAATTTCCCTTTATTTTTGTGCATGTGACCCCACCTTTTAGCAGCAGAATAACTTCACGCTGTGCCTTCTCTTATTTCTATGTGAGAATATAGATCGTCAGTGACTTCTATCTCAAAATTAATAGCAAATTCAACTCCGTGTTGGTGTCCGGTGCTGTATTCATACAACTGCTGTGTTAGATTTTAATTCCGTTCAAACTCGATTATTCCAATGCTCCCCTGCACAGGGCCATCCACCCTCAATAAAAGCCCATCCAAAACTGCTGCCCATGCCCTAATTTGCACATAGCCCTCAGAAAACCACTCCCTGACCTCACTTCTCCTTATCTCTGTAACCTCCTCCAGCCTGACATCCCTCTAAGAAATGTGCTTTTATCTATTTTTGACTTCAAGTGTATGTCCCACTTCATTTGTCCGCCATTGGTGGCCATGTCAATTAAAGCTGAAAAGCTGGTGATGTAGAAAGTGATTGTATTTGAGAATATGGGAACGTAAGCAAGCAGGCAGTCTCCTCGTTCACTGCTACTGAAGCTGTAATTGACTGACAAGAGTCCTTGGTGTGGTGGGGTCAAACTATTACATTTTAGTTGAATTAAAGTTCCAGCAAACAAAATAAAACATGAGGCAAGCTCTTAACCATCCAATGTTATCATCAACATATGCTTCACCCGCTGGATAACAATCAATAATAGGCTATAAAGTGGCATAACTACCCTTCCAATGCAGATTATGTGTCCTGACTGTGAATTTACGATAATGTGAACATTATCCCTCATGAATAGTGGTCAGCTTTACATATTAAACTTAGAAAGCTGTTAGCTGGTGTTTATGAACACCAAACCCTGGGGTCAATTTTCAAGTGAATAGTTACATTGGCATCGTAGCACAGTGGGTAGCACTGTTGCTTCACTGTTCCAGGGTCCCAGGTTCGATTCCCGGCTTGGTCACTGTCTGTGTGGAATCTGCACTTTCTCCCTGTGTCTGCGTGGGTTTCCTCCGGGTGCTCCGGTTTCCTCCCACAAGTCCCAAAAGATGCACTGTTAGGTAATTTGGACATTCTGCATTCTCCCTCTGTCTACTCGAACAGGCACCGGATTGTGGCGACTAGGGGCTTTCATAGTAACATCATTGCAGTGTTAATGTAAGCCTACTTGTGACAATAAATATTATTATTATTATTACTTGGCAGTGGCTGTATAAACCTACCAATATATTTGGTCCAAGGCTCACTGAATAGTCAGTTTTCACGGCTTGACCTCATTTCCATTCAGTTGGTGAAATGTGTGTGTAATTTGAGCAGCTTTGCTGTTGGGAGAAGGTCAAAGAGCTAGAAGTTAAGGACAGCACAATGGAGCAGTGGTTAGCACTGTTGCCTGATGGCATTGAAGTCCCAGGTTCCATCCCGATTCTGGGTCACTGTCCATGTGAAGTTTGCACATTCTCCCCATATTTGCGTGTGTTTTGTCCCCACAGCCCAAAGATGTGCAGACTAGGTGGATTGGTGACGCTAAATTGCCACTTAATTGAAAAAATGAAATGGGTGCTCTAAAAAAATTTTTTAAAGAGCTGGAAGTTCGACTGCAGATTTGTAGGATCTCTTATTTTCTAGCAAGAGTTGAAGGTTTAGATTGAGTTTATTGCAAAATGAGTTGGTACAAATTCAGATAGAAAACCCACAGCCCACTGAAGGCCGTGGTTTCCTAAACATGCATATTTTTGGTAATATCTCCCTTTGTTCCTCATTGGCTTAGTAATGTGAGTTGTAACTCCTGATTGGCGCTCTATCTCTGATTTTATAGCAGCATTTTATGCCAGCATTTTATACCTGCATTTCCACTTACTGGCAGCTGCGCTTACATTGTTACATTTGTGGTTTGGCTTTTAAAAAACTGATGTGTTACTCTTAATATTTTCCCACAATTCCCCCTTTGATTTTTCTGAAAGTGAAAAGAGAATGAATCACTAAGAGCAAATAAGCAGAAAATAGCACAGAGGAACACATTCACAGATGCCTTTGGTCTTTTTGTTTAGGAACAGCTTTCAGCACTGGAATGGGGCAAGCCGATATACTGTTAACTTGGCATCCTGAGGTCCTTTATGTATTTTCTTCACGTAAACCCAAACTCCAGGGACAAATTGTGTCCCCCTTGGATCTCCCCATGCTGCAGGTACCTGTTGGGAAGCAGAACGAATAGCATTTGATAGATTCTGACAATATCCTAATGACGTGTCACTCATCAAGTGACAATCAGCTTTTTGCAAATCAATGGTTCCTAACAGAGACATGGGTCTCCCTCTTCTAATTTCAAACAGACTTGGACCCGTAGTTCTATTCTTAGTTGCCCTAATACGGCACAGGACTATTGGTAGTGCCTGGGACCATGGTACTCCTTCCTGGTGATATTTGGCAAGTCATTGTTTCAGAGTTTGGTTCATTATTTCCACTTGCCCTGGGGTGTTGTCGATTCTGGGCAGCATTCTGCAGTGCTTACACGTGTCAGGTCCTCCTTTTGGATGCCTAGACCTGGCTCGGTAAACCCAGCCCCCTTTCTCTGTCCCCCACCTGGTTGAGTGATTACCATTTCATGTCTGTCTTGGTGGACAAATTAAATTTGTACAGGGAGACCAATAAATGTTGGGGAATAGTCCTGAATCTTTAATCCTCGATGTTTGAATGAACACCCACTCGCAGCTCTCGGGCTCAGTTAGTAATTTAATTCTTTGATTCCTGTGTGGATGTCATTTCAACTTCTGAGTCACATATTATAAGGTTGCAGTTTTCACAGGGTGAGATCTTACTCTTTAACACCTTATCTCATTATTATTCTTGGTCACTTTCCTTTTTCTAGCCCATGAGTGGGGTGATCAGTACAGGGAGAAATTCACTTTGTTTTTGTTTTAAATTCCAGTTTTCTCTTCATATAACTTATGTTAAATTCCAATTTATTCCATAATCTATTGTAACTTAAATGTGATCTCTGAATAATTAGATTGATACCCCTTTCTCTATGACACTCCCCACTTGCAGATCAGTATCATTCAGTATCATTCAAAATAACATCATGGATGGACTTAAAATATTCTCCAGCTCTCCAATCTTTGGTATCCATCTCATAGGGACTCCTCACCAGGCTTACTTGCTATCAGGCCCTTACTTGTTCCTATCCAAATAGTTTTCCCTGTCCCTTCAATTGTGCTCATTTCGACAGGTATCAGTTTGATTCTATCCCAATTATTTTAAAGTCAGTTTCTCTATGGAGTATATGTCAGTGCCTTGATCACTTAATGGTGTTGTTTCTATTGGCCCCATTGACCATTCCTGCCATGCTGTTTGTCAACTGGTGCATGCATGGCACTTGCTCTTCAATGCATAAAGGCAAAGAGTTTCAAATCCTTGAAAAGATCTATTTTGAACTGGCTTCCTGCCTATTAGTTACTTCACATGTAACTCATCTGCACACGTATACAGTGCCCAAATGTCATGTCACACATTCTTGAACTTATTGTGATCTTATCAAATATATCAAAGTTGTTGCTTATTTCTCCACATATGGTCCAGATGCCTTGGGCGGTGGCTAGAGTATCAAACTTTGTTCACCTAAATGAAGAGTAACAGACTACAGGTTAGAACATAGAATATACAGTGCAGAAGCAGGCCATTCGGCCCATCGAGACTTCACCGACCCATTTAGGCCCTCACTTCCACTCTATCCTCATAACCCAATGACCTCTCCTAACCTTTTTTGGTCACTAAGGGCAATTTATCATGGCCAATCCACCTAACGTATAATCACCATATTGTTGGGTCAGTACGGCAATGTAGTAATTCCCATTATTATGGCCATGTATGTGGGAGGGGGGGCAAGTAAATTCTGGTAATCCTATTGCCGACGCTGTTGCTAAGACTGATGAATGCGACCTCGCGCTTCTCCATCTATTCTGTCTTCTGCAACTTCTCACTACAAGCCCTCTTTCACTGGATTTTAAATTGGGCCGACTATTGCTGCACCTAGCAAATTCTCAGCATTTTATACCAGGCATTTACACTTGTATCTAACTTACTGGCAGCTGTGCTTACAGTGTTACATTGTCACATTTATAGTTTGGCTTTTAAAAAGCTGATGTGTCACTCTGCAAATTCAATATTTTCCCACAAGAGCCGAGCGGGTACATGCAGGGTACAGGTAAGAGGGGAGAGAATCCAGGGAAAGGGTTATAGAGTGGAATGGGGCTTGTGAGGGGTGGGTGAGGAGTGTGGTAATCAGGCATTATAAACTCACAAAAATCAACTCCAAAACCTAAAGTTTCCTTTTCTGGCACAGCCTGCGCTGATCCTTTTAAATGCCACTAATTAGGTTAATCAATGTCAATTCACAAAATTGCACCAGGATCCTTTTAACCTCATAATCTCGATGATTTATTGGGTTCCAGGGGCTGTTACTCTTTCTGGCATGCATCTGAACCACCCGTTTCTTTATTTAATTTGTTTATTGAAAATTCTCAGCATTAACAAAATAATGTAGAACAATTCCCCCTCGTTACAAAATCAAAGAAGAAGACAAACAATCAAAAGCACTTATTAACTTAATCCCACATAACTAAATGAAACCCCTTAATAACTGAGGGTGACTAACTGTTTAAAAAGGAAATGAATGGCTGCCATCTTAGGTAGAATCCTTCTACCGACCCTCTGTGGTGCACTTAACCATCTCCAAATGTAAGAATGACATGAGGTCACCCAACACGGCCGAGGCAATGGGCGGAGTAGGAGACCATCACCCAAGCAGAACTCGTCTCCAGGCTATTAACGAGGCAAAGGTGAGGACATCCGCCTTCACCCCTGTCTGGAGCAAGCAAGTCTGACAACCCAAAAATGGCCACCAGCAGACATGGCTCCAACTTAGCATTCAGTATCTCTGACATGGTGTTGAAGAAAGAGACCCAAAAGCTTATTAACCAGAGACGTGACCAGAACATATTAATTTGATTGCCTGGCCCCCAAGAGCAACACTCACATCTGTTCTCCACCCCAAAAGAAATCCATGCATCCTCGCTTTAGTCAGACATGCCCTGTGTACCACCTTGAATTGGATCAGACAAAGCCAAATACATGAGGGCATGGAGTTAACCTTGTGAAGGGCGTCATTCCATACCTCATCATCCAGAATGAGACCCAGCTCACTGTCCCATTTCGCCCTCACCTCACTCAATGGAGCTAATTCCGCCGAGAGGATCTGGCCATATGTGCACGAAATAGTCCCCCACCAGATCGGCCAAAGACAAAATTCTCTTCAACAGAGAGGAGGGCAGTGCTAAGGGGAAAGGGGGAAAAGTCTTGCACAAACAATGCTAACCAGTGAGCCACCGTGCCACCCAGTTGAAATTTCTCCAACATCTCCTTAAAGCTGGCGAATCTTCCCTCCACAAATAGCTCCCCAAATCTCTCCAAGCTCTTCCCCTCCTATGACCAAAAAGCAGAGTCTAAACCCGCTGGCACAAAAAGGTGATTATTGCAGTTGGGGGCCAGCAGAGACATGCAACTGAGTTAAAGTGCTGCCTGAACTACTTCCAGATTCTCAGAGTGCACACCACTGCCAGGTTCAGAGAAAATCTTACCGGAGAGAAAGGCAACGATGCGGTTACTATTACACCAAGGCTAGTACCCTTGCAGGAAAACACCTCCATCTGCCCCCGTAAGGAACTCAGACCACTGAACCACAACAGTGCCTTCTGAATATTGGCTGACCAGTCAGAAAATAATGGATATCTCCGGGGTTCGGGCAAGTGAGTACTGGTGGTCTCAAGAACGGAGTCCACCAGCCTCTGTCGCTTCGTCCTCATTGTCTTTGCCATGTGCAAGGAAATTATCTCCCCTGATGACACCTTAAGGGCTTCCCACAGTGTAGAAGATGAGATTGACTCACTTTTATTAAATTTAATGTATTTCCCAGTGGCAGTAGACATGCGTTCAGAAAATCTCTTGTCCGCTAATAATGCAATATACATTCTCCATGGCGGACGCTGGGAGGGACCTGATTCCAGTGCTAAATCAACAACATTTTGGGCATAATCTAAAATCACAATCACCGAGTAACCTGCCATCTCCACATAAATGGAGGAGACACCTATCAACCACAAAAGTTTATATGTGAATATATCAGGTGCATATGGGAGAAAAAAGAAGAATCTTTCACACCTGGGTGCAAGTAGCACCATCGTCTTCTCCCCCTCCCATCTGTTCCATGAAAAGCAAAAGCACCCTGGCCGGCCCTGATGGAGTCAGAGATTTTGGCCTGGGACGATCTAGCCTGTTAAAAACAGTTTAAGTCACCACCCAAAATAAGCTGTGTGAATACAAATCGGGAATGGAGACCAGCAACTCAATAAATTCCGTATCGTCCTAGTTTGTAGCATCGATAATAACCAGAACCACCGAGGTGTGTGCCAAAGAGCCACAGACAATGTCTACCATTAGGGTCAGCCAAGATCTTGGCGGCAGAAAACTGAACCTTTTTATTAGGGGTGGCACTGTTGCCTCACAGCGCCAGGGACCCGGGTTCGATTCCAGCCTTGGGTGAATGTCTGTGTGGAGTTTGTACGGTCTCCCCATACCTCGATGGGTCTCTGCTCCGTAAATTGAGTCTCTTGCAGAAACACAACATCAGCATTAAGATGAACAAATACCCTCAACTATGGGATAGCACGCTGGCGCAGTGGTTAGCACTGCTGCCTCACAGTACCAAGGACCTGGGTTTGATCCCAGCCCAGGGTCATTGTCCGTATGGAGTTTGCAAATTCTTCCCATGTTTGTGTGGGTCTCACGCCCACAACCCAAAGATGTGCAGGATAGATGAATAATTATGCTAAATTATCCCTTAATTGGAAAAATGTTTTTTAAAAATACCCTCAACCTTTTCACTGGGCCATTCAACCCTCTGACATTCCAGGTGACCAAATGAATAGGAACTTCCCACCCACCTCGGAGTCAGCCATTTCCACCAAAAGAGATTATCCAACAGTTACATAGAAAGTACAGCAACTAGGCCCACCCAAGAGGGCCGCCAAACTCACTCACAGGATGAAACAAAGAAAGATCTGCAGTCACCACCAGAACACTACCCCCCTCCCTCCTCATTCTCACCCTCAGACACTATTACACCTAAATAAACAACGAGAAAATAGCAAAGCAAACATAAACAACTAAAACCCCCTTAAAACACAGTACTGCAACAGGGAGCTATATATTTTCACAACAGTTGGAATAAAATCCCATATAAAACTAAACCTCAGACCTAAGTCCAACATGCAAAACATTCAACCCCAACAAGAACAGAAAAATGCAAACATGAGTAAGGATCCCCAACAATTCAACATGCCCACCCCCAATATCCAAAACCTCTATCACGCCGCACCCAGCCCATGCTTCTTTACAAAGGAATCTGCCTCTCCCGGCGCATCAAAATAATACTCTTTGCCTTCAAAAGTCACTCTTTGCTGTGCCTGGTACACCATCCCAAACCAAACGTCACTGTATAGGGATGCCTTGGCTTTGTTGAATGCAGCCATATGCTTTGCTAGCTGCACTCCCACATCTCGAAAAACCTGATGGTGTGGCCTTTCCATTTGTAGTCCCTCTCCCATCACAGGACATGCTCTTTTTCTTTTAAACTGTGAAACTTCCCAATTACCACTCATGGTGGTCCGTCGGAACAAGGCTTCAACTCGGAAGGGGGCGTGGGTCTACCCTCCCAAACCACCTTCCCACACATCTCCACAAAATACTGGGAGTTGGTCTTCTATCTCCTTTAGCATCCCCACAATTTATATGTTTGCCTCCTGAAAGGATTCTCCAAACCATTCACTTTGGCCTTCAGCGATTTGTTCGCATCAGCTATCAGAGCCAATTCCACATCCAGAGGGGCAAAATGATCACTGTGCCTCGAAAGGTCTACCTCCATTCCTTGCATTGTGGCCAAATGTGTCTTTATCATTTCGCTGGTTGCCTCCAATGCCAAGCGGATGGGAGCCATGACCTTTTGTATCGATCTGTGGAGGTCCCCCGCCACAACCTTTCAGTGTTTGTCAAATTCTGATACCAAGGTGCTCACAAGCATCTCGGCCATCAGTAGAGTGGCTGGAGTCCCAGAGGCTGTCTCCGCCATATTTTCCACAGGAGAGCTCCGACTCTGTCGACAAACTTCTAATTTCTGTCTTTTGTCCCCTAGTTGTTTTGGGCATTTCACCTATGTAGGTTCCTTGTCTCATTAAATGTGTGGGTTTACAAACAAAAATACCCCTGAAACTAAGCATAAAGTGTAATATTCTAGTGGGAGCCGCCTCATGCACATATCCCCCCTATATAACACCACTGGACATCCTGAGCCATTCATTTCAAAGATCTTAATCAAAATGCTGACAGTCCGAGAGGCCATGGGTACAGAATGGTAAGTACTACACTCAATTTTCATCATTCTACCATCTGTCCCTGTTTGGTGTCCAAGATGAAAATGATCTGTCATAACTCATGCTAACTTAATAAAGATTTGAAATTCACTTTTATCCTTTCACAGATCCCATCTTTTTGTAGGAGCTGTTGCTTTTAACAGTAACATTGGTTGGACATTGCGGAAATTCAGCTCTCAGATTTTATGCTTATAATGCTCTTTAAATGTTAATTCAGGGCAAGCCAGCTTTTTAAACTCAGTTACTGAAATAGAACATCTTTAAAATCACTCTGTTAGACTCCTAGACATGATTTCCTTTAGTGTATATAGCATAGTAACTTCAGTCATGTTTAGTACAAATAACCACTATGCTTTGTTTTTATGGTCATACATTTTGACCCTGGAAAGGTTTAGTAATGGGAATTGTCTTTACCACCTGAGTGGTAATTCGGTAGAGTAAATTGGCGCCGATAATAGAACCTGCCAATCTTTGTTTCATTTCCATTTGTGAACTTCCATTTATGTAGCACCTTTCATGATTTCAGTATGTCCTACAGCACTTGACAGCCGGTGAGAGAATCTTGAAATACAGTCTCTGTTTTCATATTGGCAGACGATTTGTGCACAGCAAGTTCCCACAAATGCAAGGAAATTAATGGCCAGATTGCTTAGTAATTTTGGTTGAGTGCTAAATATTGACCACAGGGGAGAATGACTCCGTTCTTCGTCCAATAATGCTATAGGATCTTTTACGTCCACCTTTAATGTTCAGGAAAGTTTCTGTAGATTATTTACTGATTTATGTGGGGTGGGGAGGAGAATGAATGGTGGCCTCCTCAAAATATTGCCCCCCCCATCAAAAAAAACTCCAAGAATTGGCGCTAATACTGGGCCCCTGGTCCTGTCACCAGGGTCCCGGAGCTGCTTTACTTCATGCTCAGGAAATGTGTTTGTGCTCTTATATCAAGGCAACCTGCAAGCCAGCATCTGAACTATTTGATTTGTGTTCCTCACAAGAGCTGCAATGTGTTTTTCAACTACACTGTGAATCATTCTGAGCTGTGAAAATAATCAGATTTCCAGAGTTAGGAATAGTCCAAGGTGATAGTGAATTAAAACTGTAACAGGGACATTGTTTTAATTCAATTCTGGAACAGCTCCTAAAATAATCCAACTGTGGAAAAGAACTTCCACCAATTTCACAGTTACTGATATATGTTATGGGGAAAACGGGAGCTGTTATCTGCCATACCATGCTCTCTGACTTCAAATGACCACACATCTGCCCACATGGGAGTAGTAAAAGCCTAAATGGATTGGCACACATCTATCACTGGGATAGAGAGCATGTGCTTGGTGATAGTCAAATGTGAGATCTTACTAGGTCTCTGATCTCTGCTGGCTGAGCTGATTTCAATAACATCAGTCATGGAGAACAATTGGATCAATATGTGAGGGCTGGATGGAGAAGAGGGAGGTATTAAACAGGAGCAGAACCCTGTCTGATAAACTTCCTAAACCTTAGGATGTTGAGCCATTGATGCTGTAATAATATGTTTATCAGATAATATGTTGTCATGTACTCAGTACCTGATTGCAGGACCAAGCATTGGGAGGAGGGTCCGCTGAGAGCTACATTGCTGCCCTGCCTCTTGATCCTCTGACATCACAGCCAGCAACTCGCTCCTTGCAAATCCCAGCCCACCCTTACCCAAGACCTGAGTCCCACGCTAATACTGGACCTCTGATCCTGTGACGTGGGTCCCACGCAGATACTGGGCCTCTGGTCCTATGACCTGGGTCCCACGCAGATACTGGGCCTCTGGTCCTATGACCTGGGTCCCACGCAGATACTGGGCCTCTGGTCCTATGACCTGGGTCCCACGCAGATACTGGGTCTCTGATCCTGTGACCTGGGTCCCACACTGATACTGGGCCTCTGGTGAGTGCATTGCCAGCAGCTGAACTGCTCCTGCTGGTGCTGCCTGCAACTGAGAGCTGCCAGCCTCTGTGTTGGCAGACAGCTTTTGCAGGTGAGTAGGGAGGGGTGTGATTTCCTGATCGGCATTTAATAAGTTGTGCCTCCCCCAAAGATATGCAGGGCTCTCTCACCAGCTTTTCAGTCGGCAGATGAGATCCGCATTGCCGAGATTAAATTCCACCCTTGGATTGGGCAGATAGGAATGGTTACCTTGGTGAACTATTGGATGGCTGACACCAGCAATGACACCAGCTTCGCTTTAGAGGCACTGGGGGATAAAACTCAACGTCAGTGGCAGTGAACCCATCACCTATTATAAACATTACCTGATTTACTAGGCTGATACAGGCGAGATTGTTTAGACAGGGCCTGTATTCACTGACGTTTAGGAGGATGAGAGGAGATCTGATTGAAACATATTAAATTCTAACAGGCTGGACAGACAAGATGAAGGTGGGATGTTTTCCCTGGATGGGGAATCTAGAACCAGGGAACACAGTTTCAGGATATGGACTAGACCATTTAGAACTGAGATGAGGAAAAATGTCTTCACTCAAAGGATTGTGAACTTGTGGAATTCTCTACCACAGAAGGCTGTGGAGGCCAAGTCACTGAATGTATTCCAGAAATCAATAATGTTTGAGATTTTGATAGTATGGAGAGAAAGCAGGAATATGGCATTGAGATAGACAATCAACCATAATCATGTTGAATGGTGGAACAGGCTCGAAGGGCCGAATGGCCGACTCCTGCTCCTAGTTTCTATATTTCTATGTTGCTCTTTCTCATTGTCTTGAATTGAATGGGTGCATAACAGGCCAACGATCTGCCATCATTGTCTTAGAAATAAGATGGTAAATTGGTTGTTTCATTTATCTGTTCAGAACGATCCCATGACATCTGGAACAAGATCAGGAGTTCTTCTGATAACCTGGTCAATGTTCCTCCTTGAACCAATACTAATACTTGTGGGACTCTGCTGCTGAGGAATAACTGATGTATTTGTCTATGCAACAATGGCCATTGCAGTTCCAAAAAAACCCATAAATATTATTTGCACACCCTGAAAAAGTCTGGCAACTTTATAAATAAACATAAATAGGCATGATCCAATGGCCACACTGCACTTGAAAAGCAACTCACCACTGCTCAGCGTGGCCAATACATGGGAGGCCCTATTCCCATGTCTACCTGGCTCACAATGCCTCACGAAATCCAACACGATCTCATGAGACATTGCGCGATCACGTTTTGACAAACCTACTGGTCTCACTCTAATGTGTAGATTCCCAAGGTATCTGAGGCCTTGGGATTCATCCCCTTCGTCTCGGAAACTTTGGACGAGTGCTGTTCAGCACTGGGCCCCACAAACGGGGACCAGATGGAATGGCACTCATGGGAGTCTCCCAGGGGATCAGAGGCCCCCAGCTTTATACCCTTTAGACAGGGTGGTGCTCTGGCACTGCTGATGCCACCTGGGCATCCTGGCAGTGCCAGCTCGGTTCCAGCCTGACGCTGCCAAGGTGCCAAGCTGGCATTTATTTGCGCATGTGCGATTGGGCCGAGAGTTCCCTGCATGGGGATGGGGGCTGCAGGGACCATCCAATAGTGCTTTTGGGATGAGGGGGGTTCGGAGATTGGGACGCCATTTAAAACCGGTATCCTGATCTCTTGCTACACTGGGGAGTTCCGGCATGCCGAGCTCCCCGGTGTACAAAACGGGGCTATGTGCGTCCTTAGCCACACATTCCCCGCTGAGTTGTCTTATACAATGCGAGTCTCGTCATATAGTCATGTCTTTCTCGGCGCTGCAAGCACTGGGAAATACGCGGCTAAACACACTCGCAATGGGACTTTGTTCCCAATTAGTTGAATCGAGACCAAATGAGTCTTTCCCATTCTCCACGTGAGAAGAGGAAGAGACAAAGATACAGGAGACGAAAATGGTTAATTTTACTAAGAGTTTTGTGAACTGACTTGAGAAGTTCGTCATTGAGTCCTGAATTTCAGCCTTTGACATCCCTTTGGTTCTGCCGTAGTCAGATAAGATGGAACTTGACAAATAATTGATTTCTCACCTGTCTTGGGATGGTTGCCTGTTTCAAAATTATTTCACCCACTGGTTCTGTGAGATTAATTTGAAGTGACGTTTTGTAATTTTCCAACACAGAAGTGAAATGTAGCAGTGGAAAATTGCAGTAGTATTGCAGAAAGCAGCATTAATCCATTGACATAAACTCCATCTATTTATCTTTTTCAAGTACCTTAATCTCAATATAATGGCAGTGAGAACATAATGACAAGAAATTATTCTGAGCTTAATGTTTTCAAACCCCTCCTTCTAGAGGTCAGTGACTATACTGTTTTAATCAGCAAGGGTTGGATACAAAAGCGAAATTGCGATTGACAGAATTTGAATAAAAAATTTTAGGTTCACTGAAGTAAAAATTTGATTGTTCCCTTTAAAATCTGAGACAATTGTGATTTTCTTTTGTGCACAAAAAATGTCTATGCATTGGATACAATCATTGCCATAAATAGATTGGAATTCCAATATCTAGTAAGGGAACAATTTGCGACAGCCACTTGCTTAGAGCAATGTTACATTGGCAGGCACAAGTTACACTCGCAGTGTTGCTAACGCTACTCTGTTCCGTGGCATCCAAATGCCGGTTACATTTGTTAATGCTAATTAAATGCTGAAGAGGCTGTCACTGCCTTGCCACATTATACTATTTAAACACTTCCTTGGTGGCTACCAATCAACCACCTGGGGATTTTGTAAAATTGGCTTCACACTGGTTTCAGTTCCAATGCAGAGACTACCTCCTGGAGGGGATTCACACTGCTTGCTATAATGCAATCAAGCTCACTTCACTCCTTAGTTCCACAATGACATAGCACCATTTTGCTTCAAGGTGAGTTGTGCAGTATAATTGGACTATAATATATATAAATGTATCATTTATTTACAAAAGATACATAATCCTCTATTGATTGAGCAGTGGAATAAATCCTGTGAAGTCTCATGGTTCTCTGGTGAAATGTTCTCTGCATCCTTGTCTGCTACTTTATTGACAGAAGCTGACTCAAGCTGTCTACCCTCTAACCCCTATCATTATATATTTTAAAGAAACTATCATCAATTATATTTTATAGTATGACAACCTGCGTAATCTTTGACATGTTTAATTAAACTAAATTTTCTAGGGGGAATATATGTTAACACACAAAAGACCCTGAATCTGTTTTTTTAATAACAGGACTTTGAAAATGTCTTTCTGGATAATGAGTGATCTATCGCGTCAAATGCTTGTCTTTGGATGACAGATGGAATATTGATACACAGTTGTCCCATGAGTTTGTAATGCAGAGAAAAGAAAGAGCAACAATATGCAGCAATGGCAAAGAATAGCTTCATGAAAGGGAAGACATATTCAAAAACTTTGAATATATTCAGCTGAGACACGCCACTGATATTTCAACAAAGCGAACAAAGAACGAAGAATAATACAGCACAGGAACAGGCCCTTCAGCCCTCCAAGCCTACACCAACTATAGTACCTGCCTAAACTAAAACCGTATGCACTTACGGAGTCCGTATCATTCTATTCCCACCCGATTCATATATTTCTCTGGATGCCCCTTAAATGCTGCCATCTCCCCAGGCAGCGTATTCCATATATTCACCACCCTCTCTGTAATAAAACTTACCTCGCATATCAGTTCTAAACTTTCGCCCACGCACTTTAAACTTATGTCTGCTAGTACTTGACTCTCCTACCGTAAGAAAGAGCATCTGACTATTCATTCTGTCCATGACACTCATAATCTTGTAGACCTCTATCAGATCACCTCTCAGCCTCCATCGTTTCAGTGAGAACGAGTTTATCTAACCTCTCCTCATAGCTAATGCAGTCCATACCAGGCAACATCCTAGTAAACCGCTTCTGGATCCTCTCCGAAGCAGCCACAGCCTTCTGATAGTGTGGCGACCAGAAATGTACACAATATTATAAATGAGGCCTAACTAAGATCCTGTACAGCTGCAACAAGTTGAACTTGGCCATCACTGGTCATTAAGTCTACAACTACTGTGAATGGCCCAGTGGTAACAATGTTCCTTTTAAGACTTGTATAAACTTCCATTATTAAAGACCGTGGGATATTCAAAGGAAAGGGATTAATGTAATAATCCACACAAGTTCCGCTCACCGATTGCCCCTATGCTTGCTGACTAGGTCCACTTCACCACCTCGTCAACTCCTGGATTTTAATATTTTTATGAAGACACAGGGAGTCCACACTGAGTTGTATAAAAGAAACGTAGGTTTATTTACAAGGCTATAATACACACCTCCCGGTAGATCCAAAGGGTCTTGGTGGCCAGTGCAGAACTGACAGACCTTATATACAATATAGATAAAACTTACCCTGCCCCCTTTCCAATGGAGCTCGTACTCCAAGAGTGACATGGGAAAGACAATTATCCCCACCCTATAAGTCCCGTGTGGCCGGTTATTCTCATGCTTGTGTTCAGAATTCTAAGGCAGCATGGTGGTGCAGTGGTTAGCACTGCTGCCTCACGGCGCCACGGTCCCAGGTTCGATCCCGGCCCTGGGTCACTGTCCGTGTGGAGTTTGCTCATTCTCCCCGTGTTTGTGTGGGTCTCACCCCCACAACCCAAAGATGTGCAGGTTAGGTGGATTGGCCACGCTAAATTGCCCCTTAATTGAAAAAAGAATAATTGGCTGCTCTAAATTTATAGAAAAAAGAATTCTTCATTGCCTTACCCTCCCATTACTCTGTAAACTCTTCCAGCCCTTCAACCCTAAAGCTCTCTATGAATGCTACGTTCCTCCAATTCTGGATTATTCTGCGTACATCGCTGTGTCTTCCATAGTGTAGACCCTGGTATTCCCTCTGAAGTTTCTATCTCACTCCTCCTTTAAGGGCCTTCTAAAAACCTCTCTCCTTGGCTAAGCTTTTTGACACCTGTCCAAATACCTTAATCTTTGACTCGGTGACAGTTGTTTTCTGATTATCCTCCTGTGAGGCACTTTGATCATTTTCCTACATTAAAGATGTTGTGTAGTGTCAACCACGGATCTGGTGGTGAAACACTTGCCTCAGATGTTTGTGGGTTCAGATCCCTATCCAGAGACTTAGGCACAAATCCAGGTTGACAGTGCACTGCCAGAGGTACTGGATGAGATTCTCCATTCCCCAGACCGGATTTCTGGTGTGGCATGCCTCCGCCAGCAGTGGGATACTCCTTCCCGGCAGCTGGCCAATGGGGTTTCCCATTGTGGCTACCCCCATGCGATGCCAGCGAAGTGGAGGTTCCTGCCTATGAAGCATCCCGTCCACTGTATTTTAGATGAGATGTTAACCCTCTCAGGTGGTCATAAAAATCCCATGGCACTATTGCGAAGAAGAGCAGGAGTTATTGTTGGTGATCTGTCCAATATTTATCCCTCAATCAATATCATTAAAATCAGATTATCTGGTCATTGTCATGTTGTTTGTGGGAGCTTCCGTGCATTAATTGGCTACCACATTTCCTGTATAACAACAGTGACCACATTTTCAAAGTACCTTATTGGATGTACAGTGCTTTGAGAAATCTTGAGGTCATGAATGGAATGATTTAAATGCAAGTCATTTCCTTTTGATACAATTACAAGTTATTGATCGTTATGACTTCAGTTACTTACCACATTTACTACCAACTTAGATAATAGAATCTTAGAATCCCTACAATGGAGGAGGCCATTTGGCCCATTGAGTCTGCACTGACCCTCCGAAAGAGCAGCTTTTTTTGGCCCACTCCGCTGCCCTATCCCCATAACACCAGCCAACATTTGGACACTAAGGGGCAATTTTAAAATGGCCAATCCACCTAACTGGCACATCTTTGGACTGTAGGTGCAAACCCATGCAGACATGGGGAGAACGTGCAAACTCCATCGAGCAGTCACCCAAGGTGCTAACCACTGTGCCATCATGCCACCCCAGTTGGTATTGAAATCCAAGGATGCGAGTGACACAAAAAAAGACGACATTGCATACCATTTAGGTGGAAGCATAAAATTACAAAGTGATACTTGCCTGGATTTTGCATTCAGCAGCAATGTTACTTGTCGCTGACTTTGAAGAAAGCTATGAAGCTTAGAAATCTAGAAACACCTCATTCAACAAGGTACAACAAAGGGATTTCACAATAAGACAAACGGTGTAGCAACTGGATCAAAGCAAATTACTGCCGATGCTGGAATCTGAAACCAAAAGAGAAAATGCTGGAAAATCTGAGCAGGTCTGGCAGCATCTGTAGGGACAGAAAAGAGCTAACGTTTCAAGACCAGATAACCCTTTGTCAAAGCAATGTAGCAGTTGATTTCCATTGATTTTTAAAATTCTGTCCGGGATGTGGGCATTGCTGACTTATTACCCGTCCCGAATTGCCCTTGAATGCAGTCTGTGGATTGGGAGGGGGCGCAAGGGGGTAGGCGGGAGGGCGGGGGCGGGGGCTGCCTCAACAACGCACTTTCTGGAGAAATGTAGATTAATTTCACCAACTTCTGGATTTCCACATTCTTGTGTGCATGTGTGGTCTCCTGGAGGTACTGTCAATTTCAGTGGCGGAATGTCAGAGAATACTGCCAGTTACACCATCATTATCACCACAGAATCCAGGCCAATAATAGATTCATTAAATAAGCAAATGGATTTCAAAGTAGGCAAATGTGAGGTCATCCATCTAAAATAGATACAGCAGAATACTTTCTAAATGGTGAAAAGCTACAAACAGTGTAGATCCAAAGAAATCTGAGGGGCTTATATATCCAAAATAATTGAATAGGTACAGAAAATATTCGCAAAGGCTAACATATAGCCTTTATATAGAGGACTGAAATACGAGAGGTATAAATTGTTAAGCCATTGAAGCTCAGTGCAAGCTGGAGAAGCAGCGCCTCGTCTTCCGATGGGCACTGCGGACTCAACTTTGAGTTTGGCATCTTTAGATTTTGACCTTTCTCCTCTATCTTAAACCTTTTTTTCATTATCACATCCATGTATTGCCTCAATGCAAACCGGAACCCCCCCCCCAACTAGGCCATTTGTCGTTTATTCTTAAAGTTGTTACTTTTTGTTGCAGTTTTGACAGCTCGAACACACTCGCTCTCCCTTCAGTTCTGACGAAGAGTCAAAGGACTCAAAATGTTAACTCTGTTTCTCTCCTAAATAATGCTGGCAGACCTGCTACGTTTCTCTGACGTCCTCCGTTCTTATTTCAGATTCCCGCGTCTCCAGTATTTTGCTTATTTTTGAGGTACAAATTATGCTGGGCGGCAGGGGGTGGGGGGGGGAGGGGAGGGGGGGGGTGGTGTCCAGTTATCTTAATTGGCTAGATGGTCAGCGTGTGGTTTGGAATAACCCCATCAGTGCGGGTTTGATTGCCGTTCTGGCTGAGGTGAATTTGAAACCTCACCCTAACCTTGAGAGTGGAAGGCAGTGGCAAAGTACCACTGATAAAAACTGGCAAGGACTTTGGGCAGAGCACACATGACATAAGTTATGCTACAGCTATACAAAGTCCTAGTTAGAATACTGGGATCAGTTCTGGGCACAAGAACTGTATTTCTATTGAACCTTTAACACAATACATTTTGCTAAGGTGCATCACTGGAGCATTATAATATAAAATTTGATACCAGGCCACATGAAGGATTATGAGGGCAGATGGTAAAAACCTATTCAAAGAGGTAGATTTTGGTGAGTGGCTTGAAAGAGAAAAGAGAGGTCGAGAGGTGGTGCAGTTTCAGGAGGGAATTTCAGAGTTTATGGCCGAGGCAGCTAATGGCTCAACCACCAATGGTGGAGTGATTAAAATCAGGGATGCCTGAAAGGTCAGATGAACCCAAAGTCTCTAAAGCTTTTGGAGCCGGAGGAGATTATAGGGAGGAGTGAGGTCATGGAGAACTTGAAAGCTATGGTGAATTTTTTTATAAGGCTGTGTTTGCTGCCAACACCATGGGCGGCATTCTCCCCTACCCGGCGTGACGGAGGGTCCCGGAGTAGGGGAGTGGCGCCAACCACCTTCTGCCCACCTTTGGGGGCCAGCCCCGCGCCGGAGCGGTTAGCACCAGAAGACTGGCATAAAAAACTGGCGCCCCCGGCAGCGGGGCTGACCGAAAGGCTTTCGCCGGTCGGCGCAGGTAGCCGCTGACGTCACTGCCGGCGCATGCGCAATGTGGGGTTCTCTTCCGCTCCCGCCATGGCGGAGGCCGTGGCGGCCGCGGAGGAAAATAGTGCACCCAGGGCACTGGCCTGGAGTCTGAGCGGGGGGCCCCGATCGCGGGCCAGGCCACCGTGGGGGCACCCCCCGGGGTTCGATCGCCCCCCGCCCCCCCAGGACCCCGGGGCCCGCTCGCGCCGCTGATCCCGCCATTCCAGAGGTGGTTCAAACACCGGCGGCGGGAGAGGCCTCCCAGCGGCGGGACTTCGGCCCATCCGGGTCGGAGAATCACCGCAGGGGCCTCTCCGATCGGAGTGGCGAGATTCCTGCCGCTGCCACTTCCCGGGTGGCGGAGAATCTCTGCCACGGCGGGGGCGGGATTTTCGGCGGCCCCAGGCGATTCTCCGACCCTGCTGGGGGTCGGAGAATTTCGCCCCATGTCTGTGCAGATGTCTGCGCAGCCGCCATCTTTATAGGAGGCAGATCACATTGCGCAGTGATCACTAGCCCTGGAATTGCAAATATTATAGTGCCGGCAGATTCTCTCAGGAATCCCGAGATATTATGGCCCCACCAAATTGAATAGAGATTTAAATGAACCTCTGCATATGCCGGGGGGAGGGAGCCATGCTGTGGCAGGGCCTTAAAATCCTTGCCCTTGTCTTTTTTCCCCTATTACTTTGGGAAGGCACCTTTCCGCACATTTCCTCCGATAAACTATCTTCTTATATCAGCATATCTCAGTGGTGTGGGAGGGATGGTGTGTAATTCAGCCTGAGTTCCATCACCTGCCTGCCCTGCTGCTGCTTCAATGTGCTGTGCTGGAAGAAACAAGCCCTGAAGCTGGAATTGAATTGCAGCTGTTAGGCAGAGGCTCAGAAGCCTCAGCTTTCTCCCCATCCACCCCAATCCCCGGATTCAGAAGCCTCTCCTCTATGGGGAGGCCATGCCCCGACTGCCTGCCCTCTGCAGGGCTCAGAAACTGGGTGAACTTCTTCCAATTGGCACTGTGCCTCCTGCAAATGATGACATAGTACTCTGCATTTGCAAGGCCAAATGCGCATGCAGAGATATTGGCGGCCTTCTTGCATTGGCAGGAGACACAGTGGGCTGAATTCTCCACCGTCGGGATGCTCCGTTTTGCCAGCAGCCCGGGGGTTTCCCGATGGCATGGGGCTGCCTCACAATAGGAATCTCCGTTGACCAGCTGCCGAATCCCGACGGTGTTCCGAACCAGAAATCTGGTGCGGCGGGACGGAGAAACCCGCCCAGTGTTTTTATAATTGAGGTGCTGCTGATTGGGAACAAATGAAAGTCAACAAACACAAGCTAATGAGTGAATAGGGCAAGTAAGCACAAAATTGGCAGAATTTGGTGTAATCTCCCTCTGTGAAGGTGGTGGCATAATGGTATTGTCACTGTTAGTGGTATTTGCACTGGACTAGTAGTCCAGAGGCACAGGGGACCCAGATTCAAATCCCACCATGGCAGATGGTGAAATTTAAATTCAATAAAAATCTGGAATTAAAAATGTAATAATAACTGTCGATTGTCTAAAAAAAAACGTCTGGTTCAATAATGTCCTTTCGGGAAGGAAATCTGCCACCATTACTGGTCAGGCCTAGCATGTAATTCCAGAACCACAGCAATATGATTCACTCTTAACTGCCCTCTGAAATGTCCGAACAAGCCATTCAGTTCAAGGACAATTAAGGATGCAGAATAAATGCTGGCCCAGCCACCGACAACCGCATCCCATGAAATAATACAGTTTTTTGGTTTTTTAAAAGTATTTTTATTAAGGTTTTGCAGAATTTTTCCTAATAAAACAGTAGAAACAATAAAAACAAAACAAACTAGAGTGAACATTAACATAGTGTAAAAAGAGAATATAGAATAACAATCAAATAGACATTACCCCACGCGACCCATTCTAATCACACTAAGTACAGGGCCCCCTCCCACCTCCGTATCTCAACTTTGCCGAAAAGACTGCACCCTCCAGCCACCACCACAGCCCTTACACACACCCAATATTGTACACAATCTTATATTAGAAACGGTACTGTGTTACCCAGCCCCACCGCCGCATTACACCAAAGCTTAACTGTTCTTTAATTCGAGTCCAGCCTTTTTTGTTTGACGAATGACCACGCCTCGTCTCAAAATAGTGATGCCGTTCCTTGTACGTGACCCATAGCCTCGCTGGGTGTAGCATCCCCAATTTCACCCCCTTGCTGAAGAGGGTCACCTTCACCCGGTTGAATCCAGCATGCATCTTGGCCAGCTCGGCACCCAGGTCCTGGTAGATGCGTATCACGCTGTTCTCCCACCTGCTGCTCCGTTCTTTTTTTGCCCACCGCAAGACAAGTTCCTTGTCCGAGAAGCGATGAAATCTCACCACCATGGCCTTGGGCTTCCTTGCGAGGACTCTGTGTGCCCCGTTTAGCTCCAGGGGTTGAGGGAATACCCCCGTCCCTATCAGCGTCTCCAGCATCTTGGACACAAATGCTCCCGCATCCAACCCCTCCACACCTTCGGGGAGGCCCACAATTCACAAGTTCTTTCTCCTGGACCTGTTTTCTAGGTCCTCCAGCCTCTCCTGCCACTTCTTGTGGAGGTCATCCTATGCCTCCACCTTAAGGGCCAATACGACCAACTCGTCCTCATGGTCGGATAGCTTTTTCTCCATCTCCTTAATCGTTTTCCCTTGTGTTACCTGAGTTGGGATCATTTGGTCTATTGATGCCTTCATCGGGGCCAGCATGTCCTTTTTAAGATCAGCAAAGCAGCCCCTAAGGAACTCCTGTTGCTCCTGTGCCCACTGCGCTCATGCACCCTGGTCTATATCGGCCGCCATGTCGTGCCTCGGCGCCCGCTCCGCACGCTTCTGTCTGTTCGGACTTAAACGCTTCACCCGGCACTCCTGGTCCAGCTTCCATACAACAGAGAGGGAATCCTTTTGGCAGTGTTCGCTTCACCAATCTGCCCCAAAAAGTCCGGGAACACTCCTGAAAAAGGACCGGGAGTCCGTTCCAGACGGGAGCTGCCGAATGCGCGACCTATTCCTCCATTGCCGCCACCGGAAGTCTCTTCACCGCTTCTTCAATGGCCTTGGCGAGATTCAGCTGGAATTCAGCTTTAATAAAGGCCCTCAAGTCAGCTCGAAGCTTTTAAGCTCGCCCTTCCCCTGCCTGCATGCTGGAAGAGGCTTTGCTGCAGCACCAGCCAAATCTTTCACTGTTTCTTCCGGGTTTGGTAACCAAGAGACATACCATTCCTGGGGGAAAGTACTCCTCCAACATTCACCTACATCTTTTCATCAAAATTCCACCCCGTATTGATTTAAAAAAGCTCTTTTCTGTAACCTTGGGCAGGAGCTGCCTTGTGTGTGACCATGGTCCACACCGGATGTCAATAATACAGTTTTTAAAGGTTTTGGAAGATGGATCATGAGAGGCAGCCAGGAGCGCATTGGAACAGTCAAATCTGGAGGATATGGGTTTCAACAGCAGAAGAGCTGAGGTTCGGATAGAGTCGGGTGATGTAAGGAGGTGATTTTCCAGAGCCTTTCCTGGGATTGCCAAAAGGTTTTTCCTCTGGCTCATTGCCTCCCCAGGATTCGGCATTACTCGTGGTTGGCGATGGTGGTCCATGAGATTGCACATTTTAATGAATAAGGCAAGCTCATCAGTCTTTAATTGGTTTTTGATAAGGGTGTAATAAAAACTAATAGAATGCTAGGTTTTATCTCTCGGTATAGAATATAAAAGCCAAGTGGTAATTATGAACCAATAAAAACCTTAATAACAACTCAGTTAGAATACTATCAGACTCCACACGTTCTGAAGGATAATGAGGCTTTATAGTGTGTGCAGTGCACAATTGCTAAGAAGTTGCCAGATATAAAGAAATACAAATATAAAGAATCGTTTCTATTTTTGAAAGGATAAATAGAATCAAATTGTTTTCAGTGACTGAGAGGTCAGGGCGGCATGGCAGCAGAGTAGTTAGCACTGTTGCTTCACAGCGCCAGGGACCCGGGTTCAATTCCCGGTTTGGGCCACTGTCTGTGCGGAGTCTGCATGTTCCCCCCATGTCTGCGTGGGTTTCCTCCGGGTGCTCCGGTTTCCTCCCACAAGACTGAAAGATGTGCTTGTTAGGCGAATTGGACATCTTTCTCAGAGTACCCGAACAGGTGCCGAACAGGCGACTCGGGAATTTTTAGAGTAACTTCATTGCAGTGTTACACTAATAATGATTATTATAATAATAAGAGGGGACAGGTCGATAGGAAAGCCTGAATTTACAGTCCGTTGACGCTTGCACTCGGCAGACCTGGCAGCAGACGCAAAACGTGCTTCTAGCCACAATGGGCCCCGGACGATGATTTCACGCTGGCTGGCCAATTGACTGGCAGCCAGCATGAAATGTGCATTGAGAATGGTTCAGTGCTGCCTGGAAAGGCGGGAAGAGGATGGGCGCTGAGAAAAGGGAGGGTGCGGGCTGACATTTCTATGAGCTCTCTCAGGGGAACAGCCACTACGGAGCTGTCTCAAGGAGCTGCTGACCTGTTTAACAAAAAAAAATTGTGATGAGAAAATGTTGCAGAGAGTGTCTTGGCAGCACATTCAAGCACAAACCTCAGGCCCCATGCACATTTACTAATTTTATTTCATCCTGCCTTGGATCGAGGTTGAAGCTTAAACATAAAGGCCGCCGGTCAACCACCAACCGCAAAAGCAGACGGGCCACATAAAATTGCTCAATGGATGGGCTAAATGACCTGCTTGATTGTCGGTGGGTGCACTTCAGAATCACGCACGTGCCCACTGACTGAAATATTGCGCGAGGGCATGATGATGTCGGGAAATGCGTTTCTGAACAATGTAAAATTCTAGCGTAAATATCAAAGATTCAGAATAAATGGCGGAGTAAAGTCTTCTTCGCACAGAAGACCGAGAGACTATGGAATTCCTTCTGGCTGAGGTAGAAACCCTGGCAACAATCGTCATTATGTAGCTGGACGGAAACAGATTGGAGGGACATGGCAATAAAGTTGATAAATATGATTCGGACTATCACCTGCATAGCAATGGATATGGATTGGATAAGTTGGAGATCCCATTCTATGTTGTAACATCCATGTATTCTTATGTAATTTCACATGTTCAGAACACCCGTGTCTCAAGTTGAAAGACCAAACTTACAGCAACAGTTCCAACAATTTACAAATCGTTAAGGTATATTTTTGACTGATCTGGCAGAAATAAATCCTTAATAAAAACAGAAAGTGCTGATAAAATTCAGCCGGTCTGGCAGCATCTGTAGAGAGAGAAAAGGTTAACGTTTCCGAGCCCACCATGAATTTTCTTCAGAACTCGGAGTTCTGAAGAAGTCACAAAACGTTAACTCTGTTAACACAACACACCTGTTGTTGTTCTTCCAGCACTTTACATTTCTGTTTCAGATCTCCAGCATCTGTAGTATTTTGCTTTCATGACAGAAATAAATTGCTGATTGACGTTTTTTTGTAAGCACTGTTTTAGTTTGAAGTAAAAGATTAAAAGGGAAGTTTCTGAGAATTCTTTTAAGCATGTCATATTTCTCTCTACCCCCCCCCCCCCCCCTCATTACAACCTTGGTCCAAACATGGGCAGATGAGCTGAATTTTAAGGTGAGGTGAGAGTGACTATCCTTGACATAAAGGCAGTATTTAGCGAGTGTGACATCAAGGAGCCCCAGTAAAATTGTAGTTAATGGGAATCAGTGAAAAACTCTCCACTGGTTGGATTCATATTTGACACAAAGGAAGATAGCGTGGGTTGTTACAGCTAATCAGCCCCAGGACATCGCTGCAGGAGTTCCTCAGGATAGTGCCCTAGGCTGGACCATCATCAGCTGCTTCATCAATGACCTTCCCTCCAACATCAGGTCAGAAATGGGGATGCTCACGATGATTGCACCATTGGTATTGGTACCATTCTCGACTCATCAGGTACTGAAACAATCTGGGCGATATTCTCTCTACCCACCCCCGTCTTCTGCCGGGTGGGAGAATCGCACCATGCCGCCCCGACCCCCGCACGCGATTCTCCCACGTCGATTCTCCGGCCCGGATGGGCCAAACGACCGCGCGTAAACGGCCCAGTCCCGCTGACGCCATCCACACCTGGTCGCGAAGGCGGGTACTCGTCGCGAAGGCTTGGGGGGGGGGGGGGGGGGCGACCTGTGGGGGGGGGGAGAGGGGCTTCGTTCCCGGCGGGGGGGGAGGATCCTCCGGAGTGGCCTGGTACGCGATCGGGCCTACTTCCGCTGGTGGGCCTGGATCCATCCGCCATGTTTGTGCAGGCGGGCTGGGGGAGGACGGCCACCGTGCATGCGCTAGTTGCCGCCGGCCCAACTGCGCACGCGCGGGACCCAAGGGGTCTCTGATGCCGCGCCGAGGCCCCGCCCCCATAAATCCTGCGACGCCCCTGCTAGCACCACAGAGGGGGGAGAATAGGGGTCTGGGAACGGGCACCGACATCGGAGTAAAACACTCCGGTTTTTACTCCGGCGTCGGCACCTAGACTCCCTTTGGCAGTCTGTACCCACAACCAGCAAAAAATGGACACAGGATTTTCCCCGAGCTGGATCAAAATCCTACAGCTCCCTCCCTAATGGCATGATTGGTGTCCACATACTATCTGGACCGCAGTGATTCAAGACCAATTAGAGATGGGTAATAAATGCTGGTCTTGCCGCTGACCCTCACATCCCAAGAATAATCTTTCAAACAATTCAGATAATGCAATGAGACCAAATGGAACTGAAATAAAACAAGCTGTAAAAGAAACTGAGCCTGTAAAGTTACCCAGTTTGGGTACCGGGGTCCTGGGGGGGGGGCGCAGGCCGATCTGACCCCGGGGGTGCCCCCACGATCGGGGCCCACTGATCGGCCGGCGGGCCTGTGCCGTGGGGACACTCTTTTCTTTGACCTTCACCATGGTCTTCACCATGGCGGAGGCGGAAGAAACTCCCTCCCCTGCGCATGCGCCGGGATGACGTCAGTAGCCGCTGACGCTCCGGCACATGCGCGGACTTACGCCGGCCGGCCCCGGCTGGTGTGGCACCAAACGCCGTTCACGCCAGCCGGCCGGCGGAGCGCCAACCACTCTGCCGCGGGCCTAGCCCCTCAATGTGAGGGAGACCTCCGCACCTTTGGGGCGGCCCGACGCCGGAGTGGTTCATGCCGCTCCAACACGCCGGGACCCCCCGCCCTGCCGGGTAGGGGAGAATCCCGGCCATTATCAGAAATGACTTCCATGAACCAGACACATTATCAGTTCCAGTTGGCAGGTGCCCCGAACGCCCCCCAATACTCCTCCTCCATTTGACTAATGTTGTGAGCAATAGAATGGAGATAGTATGACTGTGACAATAATGGTGTTAAAGCTGAGAAAAGTGTCAAGTAATAAATTGCCATTAAAAATAAAGTGAAAAATCACCTCTCTTCATCAAATGGCTCCATGGCTTGAGACCCGAAAGGCAATTGGCAGATAAAATTGTGAAAAATGTACTTTATTAAGAATTTATTAATGTTTCAATGGTTTTGATGAAGAAAGATTCGAGGTAAGTTGTGCTGATCTTTTTAGGCTGATATGTTAACAAGCTTCATTTTAGAACATCTACCGAGAGATGCTAATTTCGGAAAGGATTCACAATTTATTTCCATACCGTTGTGACAGCAAATGCTATGAACTGTCAGCTGACGACCATTAGCAGTTCAACTGCTGCCAAACAGCTGAAGGTCCTTCTATCATTTAACGCAGCTCAAACTGCAATGGAGTCTCCATTCATCACATCGTACTTTCCTCTGAACACTCCCAGTGGCCACACGCACACCGAATTGAATGAAATTCTAGTGGCACATCTGCTTTAACTTAATCCCTTTCTTTATCTGAGATTTCTGTCTTTCATATGTATCCGTTAATTACATTTGTCCTTCATTTTGTGGACATTTACGCCATCTAAGAATTATTGATTTATTAGTTGTTAGCTTCTGAAGTTTTGATCATAGAGAGTATTTAGGGTGGTACGATGACACTGTGGTTAACGCTGCCTCACATCACCAGGGATCCGGGTTCAATTCCAACCTCGGGTGATTGCGTGGGTTTGTACTTATCTCAGGGTGCTCTGGGTGCTCTGGTTTCCTCACACAGTCCAAAGACGTTCAGGTTCGGTGAATTGGCCTTGCTAATATTGCCAAAAAAGTTAGGTAGGGTTACGGGGGATTGGGCCAGGTGGGGTGCTCTATCGGAGCAAGGGCCGGTGCAGACTCGATGGGCCAAATGGCCTACTGTGGGGATTTTGAATCTATGATTTTAAAGGCCCAAAATTCCAGTCATAGTCATAGGGCGCAATTTAACGTAAAGGTTTCTAATGTGGTAGTGAGTGAGAAAGCTGCGAGCTTCCTGACATTCGACCCGGCGAGGCTGGTCACCGGTATCAAACGTTAATTGGTCCTGGATGACGGCCCATAGGCTTCACGCCGCAAATGATTGTCCTTCCGGCTGATTCGCTGGGGCCGTGCCTACCAGCTCCCCACTAGCAAGGAGAAACAGCCCTTAAATCGAACCCACGGAGCAGACCCCATACAGATCGCAACCATGCCATCGATTCAGGGATGTTGACTTGGCCAGGTTGTTGGTCACGGTTGGGATCAGACAGCCCCTGTTCCCCCGAGCGGCTCGGAGGATCAGCTACAGGACAGCCAGTGCCACCTGGGAGGAAGTCTCAGGTGGGCATTGCCGAGGCGCTCTAGAGTATGTCCTGGTCACTTGGGGAGGTGTTCCTGTCTCAGGTGATCATTGCCGGGACTCTCCAGAACATGTCCCAGGCACTGAGGAGCATCGCCGACGGTGTCAACACCATGTGAAGACAGTGGGGAGCCACCAGGGCTAGCAGAGCCAGACGACGCAGGGCTTAATCCAGCTGCCCCTCCATCTCGAGGTGATCCCCATGGCCCTATGGGCACCGACCAGGAAGAGGGGGATTTGGGTGCCAACCCAGAGCCACCCTACGGAGTGGCAGCAGAAGCCACCAGCTCCCCCGAGTTCCACACCCCTGACAACAGCGCATCTCGGAGTGAGCCCCAGGGCCTCCATAGGTTGCCCACCAAGTGCAACGAAGGCCACTGGATTCAATAGGCAGCAGGCTGCCCCCAACTCTGATGTGCATTCTGGGGACACAGATAGATACATCACAAAAGGATAAGCAGGTCAAGGATCACTGAGAGGGCACTGGGGAGGTAATGGGGGGGTAGGGACATAAGAGGTGGGCGGAGGGGTTGGGAGAGATGGTGAATGTGGGGCGGCACCATCGGAGGCGAGGGGCAGTTAGGGACACATATATCCAGGGTTAAAAAACGTTGCACCTGAGAAATATGTCGCCTCTGGCACTTCCGCAATGCGGGCCAATGACTAATCCCCTGCCCCAGGTCACCAGGCATGGTGGTCCTGGATTGTCCCCCACTCACCCTCTACTCCTGCCCAGGCACACCACGTGCAGGTGATGGTGTGTGCGAGCACTCACTAGATAGGCAGGGGTCAGAGTATGCCATATATTGAAGAGTACCAGCGCTCAGCTCTCAGTGGGTTATCATTACCCCCCCCCCCCCCCCCCCACCTTGAACAGTCCATCCTTTTCTAGTGCCTTCTCATTCTCCTGCTTGGAGTTAGCCACAGGTTCCTCCCCATCCACCACCAGCATATCGCACCACTGCTTTGCCAGGTAGTGGAGGGCACAGAAGACCAACACAAAGCTGTCCACCTTCCAGGGGTCCGATGCACTGCTTAATGACAACCCAGGTGGCTGCATGGGCCTTATTGTATTGTGTCTCCATATTGGTCACCGGCCTCCGTAATGGCATCTTAGCCAGGTCCTCAGCGGGTACCCCTTATCCCCAAGGAGTCAAAAGGCCATCTTGGGGTTGTCCTCGAAGAGATCGGGTGACCTGACTGCCCAGGATGTAGCTGTTGTGCACACTCTTGGGAATGGTGTACACACGTGCATGATCTTCAGGTGGTGGTCACACACAAGTTGGACATTCAGGAACTGGAACCACTTTGTGTTGATGTAGAGAATTCCTGATGCCCCTGTGAGTGCAAGGTGACATGTGTGCCATCATTTACGCCTGGATCTGGGGCATTGCGGTGATGGCGGGGAATCCTGCTGCCTGGGCATCTTGTTGGGCCTGATCCATCTTAAAATTTATATAGTTTGCTGCCCGGGCAAACAGAGTATCCATGTCCTCACGGCTGCAATGGCCGCACAAGTCCCCGCTCAAACCCTGGAATGATCCTGAGGCGTACAGGTTCAGGGCTGCAGTGACTGGGAGCGGTTATCCTCCTCCTCCATGTGGTACCAAGTCCACAAGGACATGACACAGGTGCCACACAATCCCCTTATTGAGGTGGTGCCTTCTGCGGCAATCGCTGCCGTCATCTGTTCGAAAGACCAGCGACGCCTGTACACTTTGGACCATCGCCGGCCTCCCCACAAGGCTGCTCCCTGGCCTGATCGGCGGCCACATCCTCAGGGTGTGGGGCAGAGCCCTGCCATTGGGCCGCTAACTTGAGCCTCTGTCGATGCTGCTGCCGCCACCTTCTGTGACGTCTGGCTGCCTGACCTGCCAGGAGCACCACGAGATCAACACCCATGGGGTCCAAGATATTATCCATCCCTTGTAATATCTGTAAGGTATTGGAGCGGGTGAGAGACTGACAACCACTGATGTCTCCCACCCCGGGATCCTCTATTGCCCCATTGCTCCCCCCTCCCTCCCCCCACATCCCCTGCCATCCATACCACCCTGTCCCGGATGCAGCAGGGCACCTGGTCACCGGACCCTACACCCTGTACCCCAGACACCCGCACGTATTGTTACTTGAACCGAGCATTGGTCCCCTCCCCGGTGCAAACACCCACCCTCTGGTTGCAGAGATGTTCCCGGTGCTGGGGCCCAGCCCCTGGGAGTTCATACGTTGGCTGCTGCATCCATGGTGTTGCTTCCAGTAGTGCTCAGGCAGTGTCCAGGCATCACAGTCTGATTGGAATGCTAGGCAATAACCCCACATGCTACATGGCCCGCCTGCCCATGGGAATCCACTTGAGACGTGTGAAGTGCTCACTTAACTAAGATTGTCAATACCCTATTAGTAATAGCCTTTGTGCGCATGGCCAGAGGGCTCAATGGTCAGTGGGAGCTCTGGGTGGGCGGTGGGACAAACATGCAGGGGTGGAGTTATGGGTAGGGTACACATGATCTAGGGGGCGGCATGGCAGACCCACAGGCACTGAGGTACCCCCCCTTCTCCCTCCATCCCAGGGCCGACCCCCCACCACCACTGATGGTGGCCCACCTGACCGAGGCAGCAACCTCTGTGCCCCCGGGCTCATTGCCTGGGAGTGAAGATGGCTACTCATCTGGATCCCCTCAGCAGTCATTCCACCAGCTTCACATTTTGAAAAAGTGTTCTAATCGGCAGCCACATGATTATTGATGGGGTGGCGGTTAGATCATGGGAGGTTGTTAGATAGGGGATGGCTCCCATTAATTGTATGGAGATTGGCCTTAACTGGTAATTATTGGTTTCTCGCAACGTCTTGGCGGGATCCTGATTTCACCAAAGGGAGCGGGGCGGTTAGATCGCAAACCAATTATCGTACGGTGTGGTTCTCGATTTTGGCCTTTCCCACAATCTTAAGGCCGCGTCTCGCTCAAGCACAACACACCCATTAAATAATGCCCATAGAACTTTCACAGCCCGGAAAGAGGCTCTTCGGCCCATCATGTCTGTGCCAGCCATCAAGCACATATCTATTCTAATCCCATTTGGCAGCACTTGGTCCGTAGCCTTGTATTCAATAGAAACACAGAAAATAGGAACAGGAGGAGGCCATTTGGCCCTTCGAGCCTGATTTGCCATTCATTATGATCATGGCTGATCATCCAACTCAATAGCCTAATCCTAACTTCCCCCTGGAATCCGTTGATCCCCTTCGCCCCAAATGCTATATCTAACTGCATCTTGAACACATACAAGCCGGGATTCTCTGGTATCTGACAGGGTGGGCCATACCAGCGCCGAGGAGTGGCATGAACCACTCTGGCATTGGGCTGCCCGGAAGGTGTGGAATCCTCCGCACCTTTGGGGGCTAGGCCGGCGCCGGCGGGGTTGGGGGCGCGCCAACCGGCAACAAAGGGTCTCCGGCGGTCGGCACGAGTCGGCGCATGCGCGGGATTACCAGGAAGATCCAGCGTGATCCCAGTGCATGTGCAGGGGGGTTCTTCTCCGCGCCGGCCATGGCGGACCTTTACAGTGGCTGGCGCGTAGGGAAACAGTGCCCCCACAGCACAGGCCCGCCGTGGATCGGTGGCCATTGATCACGTGCCAGGACACCGTGGACCCCCCCCCAACCGGGGCCAGAAATCTCCGCGGCCTCCGAGGACTCCGCAGGCCGCCGCAGAGCCTGGTCCCGCCGGTAAGAACCTTGTGTAATTTACGCCGGTGGGACAGGCCGAAAACGGGCAGCCGCTCGGCCCATTGCAGAGCGGAGAATCGGCGGGGGGGGCCGCTGCCAACGGCCCCCGATCGGTGCGGCACGATTCCCGCACCCGCCAAAAAACTGTCGCCAGAGAATTCGGCAGCCGCGTCGGGGCGGGATTCACGCCCCCCCCCCCCCCCCCCCCCCCCCCCAGCGATTCTTCGGCCCGGCAGGGGGTCAGAGAATCCCGCCCACAATGTTTTGGCCTCAACTACATCCTGTGGTAACAAATTCCGCAGACCGACCAACAACTGAGTGAAGCAATTTCTCTTCATCGCTATCCTGAATGGTCTACCTTGTATCCTCAGACTGTGACCCCTGGTTGTGGACACCCCCACCATTGGGAACATTCTTCCTGCATCTACCTTGTCTAGTACTGTTAGAATTTTCCAGGTTTCTATGAGATCGCCGCTCATTCTTCTGAACTCCAGCAAATTCAGTTCTAACCATCTAAATCTCTCTTCAAACATCATGCCCACCATCCCAGGAATCAGTCCGGTAAAGCTTCTTTGCACTCCCTCTATAGCAAGAACATTCTTCCTCAGATAAGGAGACCAATACTGCACACAATATTCCAGGTGTGGCCTCACCAAGGACCTGTATAATTGCAGCAGAACATCCCTGCTCCTATACTCGAATCCTCTCGCTATGAAGGCCAGCATACCATTTGCCTTCTATACCGCCTGCTTTACCTGCATGCTTACCTTCTTACTGGTGTACGTGGATAGCCAGGCCTTGTTGCACATTCCCCGCTCCTCATTTATGACCATTCTGATAATAGTCTGTCTTCTCAATTTTTCTGGCAAAGTAGATAAACTTGCAGTTATCCAAATTATACTTCATCATCCATTCATTTGCCCACTCACTCAACTTGGCATTGCAAATGCTCATCTAAATGCTTCCTAAATGCTGTGAGGTTTCGCACTGTGCCACTGTTTCAGCCAGTGAGTTCCATGATTCTCACCACCCCCTGGGTTTTTATTAATTCATTTTTTATGGAATGTGTGCTTCATTGGCTAATTGCCCTTGAGTATGTGGTGGCGTACTGCTTGCTTGAACCACTGCAATCCATGTGGTGTTGGTACACCTACAGTGCTCTTGTGGAAGGAGTTCCCTGAAGATGGTTGGACCTAGGACACCACCATGAGGAACCCCTGCAGAGATGACCCTGGACTGAGATGACTGACTCCAACCACCACAACCATCAAGTTTTTCCCCAAATCTCCTGCACCTTACCTTAAATCTTCCCCATGATGTTGCCTGGACTGGAGCGATTCCGCTATGAAGAGAGGCTGGTTAAGCTGGGGTTGTTCTCATTAGTGCAGAGAAGGCTGAGGGGGGGACCTGTTTGAGGTGGACAAAATTCTGAAGGATATAGAGAAGGTAGATTAGAAAAAACTTTTCCCCTTTGTAGAGGGGTCAATAACCATGGTGCATAGCTTTCCCTTACAGTTTGATTGTAAGGGAAATCACTCGGGGGACCGTTGGAGGTTCCTCTGTCAAAACCCTTCCCCCACATTAAAAGGAGTTCAACTACCTTCTGTCTTGGGGAAGTATGCTTCCCTTCTGAGCTGAAGGTTGCCTCATCCAATTTATATCTTTGGTCAATTGGACCTTGGAGTCCTCACTAAGTAGTGGTGGGTCACTCCAGTGGTAGCTGGCACATGCCACTGATCAATACAGTGGCTCGCCCCACCCTGAGATTTTGGGCAGAGTTTGGGCATGTCTACCTGTGAGGACTGAGGATCTAACACTCACCAGATCCACCAATTGTTCTTTAGTTAAAATGCATCATGAGCTATGGTTTTGCCCGACAGAGCAGGAAGGTTTAATTCCACAGCTGTGCTGAATTAGCAAATCTCAACCAGTACAGCGATGAGGGAACTACAATTGGTCTTTGACAAGCGGCAGATATCTCATCCTAAACATCCTTGAAGAGAAAGATTGGGAAAATTTTAATTATCTCAACAACCTTGCGCTTATGCTTATTTTCAGTGGCTTCTGATGCTAGTTTGAAAGATCTCATCACGTATAAAATTCCAGTTTCACCCTCAGTTGTTGCTATGGCAGTGTCTCGTTTACTTCTTTCGCCAAGCTCTTTCGTTTGTTTCTTTTTTGTTTGCTGTCAGATTATTTACATGTGAACTAATTTTGTTAATGCTTCATTCATTCAGCAAGAAATCTGCCTGCCTTGATTACCTCATGTAATGAATGAACTCGACTTTCTCAGGAATCACCTTTCAACATTTGAGATAAATAGAAGGATGCCAACATTGGAAACTAGAAGTAAAAACAGGAAGTGATAGAAATGCATGCCAGCATCTAAAAGAAAATGATTAATGTTCAGGTGTGAGTCTTCGCCACCTAGCTGTGTATTTTAGACATCTTCTGCTTGTATCTCTTCTCATCTGCCTGCATTGGAACACGGCTCGTTCCAATAGAAGAGAGAAATTCAGTGCTCCTCCACCTTTCACTGAGTATAACTAGTGGAGTACAAACAAGAAAAATCTAAGAAAGTGGATTCTATGTCCCACCTCACCCCATGTTGTCTTTGTGCTATGTTACTTTGTACTGAGACACTCTGGCCAGTCAGCTAGGCCTTCACGCCAGGTGCAAAATTAAGCCCACATGACCACACTTTAACTCCAGATAGCCACTTTTGGTGCTTGGTGCCACCCTCGCCAGGAACACTGGTCATGCTGGAGTTGCAGGGCTAGAGGAAGAGAAAATACATGTAAATAAAATACATATTTTAAAGCATTTCCTTAGGATCTGATGTTAGTTCAAGTGGGAGTCAGGCCTAACTGATTGATTTGAGGCCTAAGAGTTGCAATAGGAAGTGCTTTAGATAAGCGATCTGGGTAAATTTGATGCTCGCTTCACTGGGCCCAGGCTCCCACCTTGCTCCAACATCCTTGGGGGTGTACTTTCGGCTGTTGATTACTGGTTAATAATTAAAGGTTAACATACTGATCAGTGCACCTTAAACACTGTACTTTAGGAATCACATGCCCGTCATTCTGACATTGTTATTTTAAATTCCTTTCAGTTTTCCTTTCTTTCCATTCTGCCTGGCACTGGTTCCAAACAATAAGTAAAACAGTTTGCAGAAATGGGCTGCATGCACCTTTCAGAATGCATTCAACAAAGTACGCACAAAAGACTGATTCAGAAGTTGGAAGTCCATGGAGTTGAGGTTGATAATGGCAACATAGGCACGGAATTGCCTTTGTGGCAAGGAAGCAAAGGGTAATGGCACATAGATGCTTTCAAAGTGGGTGGTGGTTTGCAGTGGTGTACCCAAAAGTTCAATTTTGGATCCATACACTTTTTAATCGACTGTGGGGATGACCTAATATGGAGGTGTCCTCGGAGGCGTCGATACAAATCAAAGAAACTGAGGGTCAAAGCCATTGGGTATTTCAGAGCAATGGGGAAACACCTCCTGAAGAACTGCTGCAATTGAGGTCTTTCAGGCCCATGGCCCTGTTAGTTGTGAATGGAAACTCCGGCTCCGATAGCCCTTCCCCCTCCATTGAACTTCATCCTCTGCATATGGCACAGGGCCATTCCACTGCCAGCAAACTGCTGGCGTGGCCATGAAATCATCCCTCAAGGGGACATCAATTATGTTAATTTATTACCCGCCGCTGTGGTGCAGCTGATCCCAATCCCAGTCTGCCACCCCACACACACACACTACTACTACCACCCCAACAAAGCCCACCACCTGGGACTGGAAAAATTCAGCCCATGAAGTTTGCATATGATACAAAACTTGGTAGCAGAATCAATAGTGACGAGGATAGCTATAGACTTCAGTATGACATAAACAGGATGATGAAATGGGCAGATGCATACCAGATTGAGTTCAACATGATGAAGAGTAAAATGTAGGAAGACTAGAATGGAGAAACAAATGACTACAAATGACGTGATTTTGAAACCTGCGGATGAACAGAAGACTCTGGTGTCCATAAATCTTTAAAGGTGGCAGGGCAAGTTAATATTATAGGTTACTTGGGTTTTACAATAGAAGAGTAGAATATCAAAGCAAAAAGTTCATGCCAGAACTTTATAAACCTCTGGTTAGGCCTCAGCTAATGTATTGTGGGCAATTATGGGCAGCACTTCAGGAAAAATGTGAAGGGCTTATAAAAGGTACAAAGGAGATTTGGCAGGATGTTATCAGGAATGAGGGACTTTAGTTGTGAGGAGAAATTGTAAAAGGTAGGACTGTTCTCCTTAGAACCGAGATGGTCAAGAGTTTGGGAATGTAGATTCTCCTGACAGGTGAGACAATATCTAAATGTGAAATAGATTTAGAAATCGTCATTGATTTTAATATAATTGGCAAAATATCTCAAGGGGAGATCAGGAGAATGTTTTCAGTTGGGGAGTGATTGGGGACCGGGACACTCTAGTTCAAAGCTGGCTAAATAAATGATTTTAAAAGGATATTGTACAGCTAGCTGGATGAGGAATTTACGGGGGTATGAACAGAAAGCAGGGGCTGGTTTAGCACAGGGCTAAAGAGCTGGCTTTTAAAGCAGACCAAGGCAGGCCAGCAGCATGGTTCAATTCCTGTTCCAGCATCCCCGAACAGGCGCCGGAATATGGCGACTAGGGACTTTTCACAGTAACTTTGTTTGAAGCCTACATGTGACAATAAGCGATTTTCATTTCATTACATTTCATTACACTATGACTGCTTTTTCAAAGAGCTAGCAAAAGCATGATGGACCAAATGGCCTCCTCCTATGCTGTACGTTTCAATGGCTGTTTGATTCTATGATGAATGCCAGGCAGGCGGTTTAAGACTCCAATCATTAATCCTCATGGCCAGTTGCCAAACAACACCTCCACGTTATCTGACAGTGTGCAGGAAAATTTCAAGTTGCAATGCGGCTGTATGTCAAACCTAGAGAACAGGTTCCCTGTCTAACCATTCCATGGCTCTGAGGGAGTAGTGGGATAGACGGGAGAGGGAGACGCAATGTTTTCTGTCAATAATTTTAATGAAATAGGATTCCTGTTTTGTGCACCTGCTGATGTTTTCAGTGTAATATTGGCAGGAAGAATTTTACTTTAGTCAGATAATACTCGGACCAGCTGATCCAGTGGGTTAATTCTGAATCTTTGCCATTCCAACTCAGCTTCTCTGTGCTCCACGTTTTTAATCAGCTCTGCTAGTGCTCCTTATTCTAATGTTGGAGGATCCAAGCATTTCAGATTGCGTAGAGCCAGGGGTAAGGGGAGGAGACTCTGGGTGAAGAGGATAGAGGGACCAGGTCTGCTGGCGGCGGGGAACCAGAGAGATGGTGCTGGTGGAAGGTGGGGGTGCGATGAGTCAAAGGTGCCTGTTGTGGGTGGGGGGAGGGGGAGAACAAATGAGGAAACTGTGAGTGTCGGTGAGGGTAAGGGTGGGGTGCAGAGATATAAATGTGTTGGGGGTGGAGGGGAACAATTTGCAAGGGATGAGCTGGAGGTATGGGATGGGGGGGGCGATTTGGGTTTGTAAGGGAAGGGGAGACAGTGGGGAAGAGGAGGTGGTATTTTAATGTCCGAACAACAGACCCTCCCTTCCCCCGGAAAACTTTCCAAAGCTTTTATTTAAAAAATCATTTTTAAAAACTCACGTCTCACTGAGGTGAAGAGTGACCTCAAGGAGCATGTCTTCAGCTTGTGTGGCCTTGCTGGCAGTGCGCCAACACTGGAAGTCCTCCCTCCTCCTGACACTTGCTCAACCAAAGTAGGCACAGACTTTCTCGATCTGAGCCAATGGTTTTCATCTGTGACATGGTGGCACAGTGGTTAGCACTGCTGCCTCACAGCGTCAGGGACCCGGGTTCGATTACAACCTCGGGTGGCTGTCTATGTGGATTATGTGGAGTCTGCACGTTTTCCCCGTGTCTGCATGGGTTTCCTCCAGGTTCTCTGGTTTCCTCCCATAATCCAAAAATGTGCAGGATAGGTAAATTGGCCATGCTAAATTGCCCCTTAATGTCTATAGGTTAGATGGGGTTACAGGGAGTGGGCAGGTGACTGGGCTTAGATAGTGTGCTCTTTTGGAGGGTCAGTGCAGACTCGATGGACCAAATGGCCTCCTTCTGCACTGTAAGGATTCTATGATCGTTTCACATGCCTCAGGTGAATCTTCAATGATCTTGTTTGTGTTTTCCTACATCCAGCTTTCTCTCCCATTCTTTGACATTTACCTGGTTCAGTTATAGTCCCTATTTATTCAAGCAGAGGGGCCAAAGGCAGTGAAGGCAGTTCCTGCAACCCCAATAATCTCATAGGAGGGCTTTCCCTCCAGTACTCTGTGCTGGAATTTAAAAAAAAACATTTTCTTATAACGGTGGCCCGGATGAGCAGGTTTTATGGGGTATGGGCGATGTGCAGGAGGGCCCGCAAATCATGTCCACATGTTTTGGGCATGCCCAAAGCTCGGGATTCTGGCAGGGATTTGCAGATGTCATGTCCAGGTTGCTAAAGGTGAGGGTGGCACTGAGTCCAGAGGTGGCGATTTATGGAGTGTCTGAAGACCCGGGAGTCCATGGGGTTCGAGGGGCTGAAGTTTTGGCCTTTGCCTCCTTGGTAGCCCGGAGACGGATCTTACTAGCGTGGACGGACTCGAAGCCATCAAAAACAGGGTTATGGGTTAGTGACATGGCTGGGTTTCTCAGGCTTGAGAAAATCAAGTTCGCCCTGAGAGGTTCATTATTAGGGTTCGTTCAGAGGTGGCAGCCATTTATCGACTTCTTCAGAGAAAATTCAACCATCAGCAGATTCAATAAAGGGGGGTGTGGTTAGGGAGCAAGGGGGGGATTGGGGGAGGGAGGTAGACTATGTCTGGCTAGCTTAGGCGAGAACTGTGGGAGATGGAGGGGTGTGTTACGCGTTGAGCTATGTTTATGTCTGTACTTGTGTCTTTTGTTACTATAAAACTATAAAACTAAAAATAAACTTTAAAAAAAACATTGGGCGCGATTCTCAGCTGCCCACGACGGGTCGGAAAATAGCGGGAAGGCCCTCCCGCTATTTTCCGACCCGTCGTGGGCAGCTGAGAATCGCGCCCAATGTTTTCACGGCCGCGATCACACCTGCTTTCAGCGTTCGTGAAAACGGCCGCAAAGTGCCCGTCCCGGACAACCATGGCACCAATTGGCATGGCCACACGATGACCATGCCAAGGGTGAGCACAGTAAGAAGTCTTACAACACCAGGTTAAAGTCCAACAGGTTTGTTACAAACACGAGCTTTCGGAGCACGGCTCCTTCTTCAGGTGAATGGAAAGGCTTGTTCCAGAAATGTTTATATAGACACAGTCAGAGATGCCCCGGAATGCGAGCACCTGCAGGCAATCAAATCATCAAAGATGCAGAGAGAGAGGTAACTCCAGGTTAAAGAGGTGTGAATTGTCCCAAGCCAGTTCAGTCGGTAGGCCTCTGCAAGTCCAGGCTTGTTGGTGGGGGCCGAATGTAATGCGACATGAATCCCAGATCCCGGTTGAGTCCGCATTCATGCGTGCGGAGCTTAGCTATAAGTTTTTGCTCAGCAATTTTGCGTTGTCGCGTCTCCTGAAGGCCTCCTTGTAGAATGCTGACCCGGAGATCAGAGGCTGAATGTCCTTGACTGCTGAAGTGTTCCCCAACTGGAAGGGAACAGTCCTGCCTGTTGATAGTCGCACGATGCCCGTTTATTCGTTGTCGCAGTGTCTGCATGGTCTCGCCAATGTACCACGCTTCGGGACATCCTTTCCTGCAGCGTATGAGGTAGACTACATTGGTCGAGTCGCACGAGTATGCGCCGCGTACCTGGTGGGTGGTGTTTCCACGTGTAATGGTGGTGTCCATGTCGATGATCTGGCATGTCTTGCAGAGATTACCCTGGCAGGGTTTTGTGGTGTTGTGGTTGCTGTTCTGAAGGCTGGGTAATTTGCTGCAAACAATGGTTTGTTTGAGGTTGCGCGGTTGTTTGAAGGCCAGTAGTGGGGGTGTGGGGATGACCTTGGCAAGATGTCCATCCTCGCTGATGATGTGTTGGAGGCTGCGAAGAAGATGTCGTAGTTTCTCCGCCCCAGGAAAGTACTGGACGACGAAGGGTACTCTGTCAGTGGTGTCCCGTGTTTGTCTTCTGAGGAGGTCGGTGCGGTTTTTTGCTGTGGCGCGGTGGAACTGTCGATCAATGAGTCGAGCGCCATATCCCGTTCGTACGAGGGCATCTTTCAGCATCTGTAGGTGTCTGTTGCGCTCCTCCTTGTCTGAGCAGATCCTGTGTATACGGAGGGCTTGTCCATAGGGGATGGCTTCTTTAATGTGTTTCGGGTGAAAGCTGGAGAAGTGGAGCATCGTGAGATTATCTGTGGGCTTGCGGTAAAGCGAGGTGCTGAGGTGACCGTCCTTGATGGAGACGAGTGTGTCCAAGAATGGAACTGAATTTGGAGAATAGTCCATGGTGAGTTTGATGGTGGGATGGAACTTATTGATGTCATCGTGTAGTCGTTTCAGTGATGTCTCGCCGTGGGTCCAAAGGAAAAAAATGTCATCGATGCATCTGGTGTATAGCATCGGTTGAAAGTCCTGTGTGGTGAGGAAGTCCTGTTCAAACTTGTGCATGAAGATGTTGGCATATTGAGGTGCAAATTTGGTCCCCATGGCTGTTCCGTGCGTCTGGATGAAGAATTTGTTGTCGAAGGTGAAGACGTTGTGGTCTAGAATGAAACGGATGAGTTGCAGAATTGCGTCTGGAGATTGGCAGTTGTCGGTGTTGAGGACTGAGGCTGTTGCAGCAATGCCGTCGTCATGGGGGATGCTGGTGTAGAGTGCCGAGACATCCATTGTGACGAGGAATGTTCCTGGTTCAACTGGTCCATGGGTGCTGAGTTTCTGTAGGAAGTCCGTCGTGTCGCGACAGCAGCCTCCAACACATCATCAGCGAGGATGGACATCTTGCCAAGGTCATCCCCACACCCCCACTACTGGCCTTCAAACAACCGCGCAACCTCAAACAAACCATTGTTTGCAGCAAATTACCCAGCCTTCAGAACAGCAACCACAACACCACAAAACCCTGCCAGGGTAATCTCTGCAAGACATGCCAGATCATCGACATGGACACCACCATTACACGTGGAAACACCACCCACCAGGTACGCGGCGCATACTCGTGCGACTCGACCAATGTAGTCTACCTCATACGCTGCAGGAAAGGATGTCCCGAAGCGTGGTACATTGGCGAGACCATGCAGACACTGCGACAACGAATAAACGGGCATCGTGCGACTATCAACAGGCAGGACTGTTCCCTTCCAGTTGGGGAACACTTCAGCAGTCAAGGACATTCAGCCTCTGATCTCCGGGTCAGCATTCTACAAGGAGGCCTTCAGGAGACGCGACAACGCAAAATTGCTGAGCAAAAACTTATAGCTAAGTTCCGCACGCATGAATGCGGACTCAACCGGGATCTGGGATTCATGTCGCATTACATTCGGCCCCCACCAACAAGCCTGGACTTGCAGAGGCCTACCGACTGAACTGGCTTGGGACAATTCACACCTCTTTAACCTGGAGTTACCTCTCTCTCTGCATCTTTGATGATTTGATTGCCTGCAGGTGCTCGCATTCCGGGGCATCTCTGACTGTGTCTATATAAACATTTCTGGAACAAGCCTTTCCATTCACCTGAAGAAGGAGCCGTGCTCCGAAAGCTTGTGTTTGTAACAAACCTGTTGGACTTTAACCTGGTGTTGTAAGACTTCTTACTGTGCTCACCCCAGTCCAACGCCGGCATCTCCACATCATGCCAAGGGTGGCATTGG